>NW_025231756.1:0-10778 GCF_018294505.1 Triticum aestivum | reverse complement strand
TTTTTTATTTACTTTTGATATAAGCCCTTTCTGTGATGTCGCCTAGACGTCCGACTGCGGCATTGCTATATATTTACTTTTGATATAAGCCCTTTCTGTGATGTCGCCCAGACGTCCGACTGCGGCATTGTTATATATTTACTTTTGATATAAGCCCTTTCTGTGATGTCGCCCATACGTCCGACTGCGGCATTGTTATTTATTTACTTTTGATATAAGCCCTTTCTGTGATGTCGCTCCAACGTCCGACTGTGGCATGCATGTCTTTTCTTTCAATATAAGCCCTTTATGTGGTGTCGCTTAGACGCCCGACTGCGGCATGTTTTACTTATTTGTTCACCCTTTGAGGTGTCGCTTCAGACGCCCGATCGGTTTTCAGTTTATTTATTGGGTTTTCGAGCGCACAACCGCCAACTCCCTTTTTACTTACCTTGTTATACTGATTTGAATGTGCATTGTTAAATTACTCATGACACATTCATGCATGCATTTGTTATATCTATTGTCTGAACTGTCTTGCGAGTACTTTCAAAGTACTCACCTGGCTTGTTGATTTGGCCAGATGCTGACGAAGGCGATCTCATGGATGAAGAGTTCGATAGCGAGTCCGACGCCTAGAGGAGTCTCAGTCAGTCTTGTGCGACCCTGGATTTGGTCATTGTATTATATCCGCTTCCGCTACCCAAATAAATTCATTGAGCCTCACCACGACGCTCGATGAGCCGCCAGTTTAGTAGTCATATTATCCACTCCACTGTGATATTCCACCAATCACTTTTATCTCGAGTCAGTAGTAAGCCGCCTCACACCATTGTGTCATATCCGCCACTATGTATAATTATTGGCGTGCTTGTAATAAATGTTGAGCAACCTCTGCTCGACCCTGTAATATATTAAGTGCTACTGGCTTATTGTATCAAGTTTTGTCTACCAGTATGGAGGAATTTTCTTCACACTGGGATTAAAAGATCGGTTTCTCAATAAATATTTTTATTGGAAAACCGGTCGTGACAAAAATCTGTAGAACAGTTTAATTTTTTTTGCATGGAAAGGTTCACCCAAATTGCCATTAAGAGAAACCAGAGCTCGCTACAAAGTCTCGAATACTAATCTTTATAACTATGTGCTTTCTTTTCTATATTTTCTGACAGGTGGCACATATGTTTCTGATGCCATATTTGTTGGTTTTTTCAGGAGGGTGATGATGTCATGTCTCTACCGTAGATTAAAATAAATGGAAGTTTAAAAATATGAGAGAAATTGTCTTGACTAATTACAATGTTTATGTAAAAAAGAATAGTAGGATGTGTCATGTCTCTACCCGAATTTATCGATGGATGTGCAGCACAAGTTACAGCACCAAGGATATTTTACAACTCCTGTAGGTGTAGTTCCTTGTTTTTACTGTAGTTTTGGCTGCTTTCTTCTTGTATCATAAAAATATCCCTGCTGCTGTACTTGTGATGATGTTGTACTTGTGATGATGCTACTTGTGATCTTCTGAAATGACCCATTGGCGACTTCATTACGCGGGGATAATGATTTTGCAGGTACCCCGAGAGGCCCTTGAGTTTGCCGGAATGTCGATTAACTTCGGTTCTGGCAAATTCAGGTACTCCATATGTCCTATTTTCAGCAAAGGTCATGCTGAAATTTTCCGTGAATTTTAGCATGACTGCTAAAAATAGGACATATGGGGTACTTGCGACTAATGCACGGGCCGGGGTATCTTAGTACTTAATTAAGTAGGATCAACTGCCCCGCCATTCTTGCTGCATTAAACCATAGGTGGCAATAGAGCCAAGTGATTAGGCCCAAGCGTCGACAAACCCTAAATGATAAAACCTTGGCTTTTAGGGTGCCTCGGTGTTGATAAGAACCTAAATGATGAAAGCTTAGGCTTTTAGGGTGCCTCGGAGTCGACAAACCCTAAATGATAGAAGCTTAGTTTTTAGGATGCCTCGGTGTCGACAAACCGTAAGTGATGAGACCATGATCTTGTTCCTTGACAATAACCAACTTTTTGACCAAACTTTTTTCCTATTTAGAGCGAAACATCGCCAACAATGATGAGGCTAGCGGTTCGGGCGGCAAGCAATTCTGGGAGCTGTTCCAGGAGATGGAGGAAGAACCTCACCGCTATGAGGATGCCGCGGAAGGCACCAACCCTGACTACACAACCCCTAGTGGCGTCGGGGATGACACCACGGATGGTGCCGCCGAGGATGCCACCACTGATGTTGGCGGCGCAGGCACAGATGGCAGCCAACCGAAGAGGCAACGGAAGGACCGGCGCCCGAACGTGCTCGGCACCGTCAAGGAGGAATTTACTGAACTGAACTCCGACGGGCATCCAATGGCGCCCAAAGAATTAGTCAAGGGGTACTCGGTTCAGCTCGGGTGCATTCTCCGGAGCACCGTCTCGATCACTACCGAGAACCTAAGGCATAAGGACCGAGGGAATTTGCGCAGCCTCCTCTTCACGAAGCTGCATGAACGATACAAGTTCCCTGCTGACTTTGCAAACACATGCCTCTCGGGGAATAAAGTGAACAGTGCCGCCCTCACCAGGATGAGCACGTCCTTGTCTACTTGGAGAAGCTCGGTGAAGAGAATGATTGAAAAAGGTGATAGTTATGAGAAGATCCAGGAGAAATATCCTTCGATCAGCGAAGATGACTACAAGGAGTTCAAGATCAAGTGCGAGAGCAGCGCAACCGTGGAATCTAGTCAATGGGGGAAAGAAATGTGGGAGTTGAACTTAGGGGTCCACCAACTCGGTCCCGGCGGTTACAGAGTGGCCGAGCCTATATGGGACAAGGAGGATGAGGAGCGTGCCGAGCAAGGCCTACCGCCCTGCTCCGAGAAATACCGTGACAAGCAGACCAGAAACTTTGTCAGGGCCCAGTACAAGGAGGACCCGGTAACAAAGGAGCTTACCACGGATCCGAAGACCAAGGCGCTTGAGCTTGTTCTGGTAAGGAATACACCCCCGTGTAATTAGCTCCATATGGTTGCATTATAATTAATGAAGCCAAATTTCTAAATGGTTCACATTCCTTCCGCAGGAGACTGAAAGCAGTAGCGCAGGGTCGTCTCAGAGCTCCCCTGCTTGGGACAGCACTCTAAATAGAGCGTTGAACGTAATGAAAAACAAGGATAAGCTTAGTAAGCCGTCGTCAGCTGGTCGTGTGGCCGGCAAAGGCTTGTCCGCAGAATGGTCATCATACTATACCGCTGGTGGGCGAAAGGAGAGAAAGACCAGCTCGGAAAGCCAGTCGCGCGATGTTCAAGAACTCAAGGCACAAGTGGCGCGGATTCCGGAGATAATCAAAGAACAAGTGCAACAACAACTGGGAACGACGCTCACCGCCATGGTGCCTACCTTGATTCAGGGGCTGACGACGTGGATTGCGGGCGGCCAACAGGGGCCGCCCCCGATTCCCAGCTTCACGGCCAGCAACTCCGCACAACGTGCAGGCGGCGCCATTGGTGTCTCCGGCGGAGGCAGTATTCGTGTCTCCGGCGCCGGCACGGGCATTGGAGCTTAATGCACCCATCGGGTGTACGCCGGCTGACACCTCGTCAGCAAGCGGCCCCTCCGTCAGTTGCACGCCCGCCTTTGGTGGTGCCTCGACATTAGCCGAGCTCGACGGCATCATGGTAACTAAGACTTTCGGCCGATGACTTCATCTCCTTGCCTTTGACTGGGCATCCCTGATGCCCTACATGTTTTCGCAGGGCGCCGCCGACGTTCCATGCACTCTCCTGCACTTCGTGGGCGGTGAGTTGATCGATGTCGCCAAGGGCACAATCGTTCAACCGGGCAACCCCGTGTTCCACGGTAATCCGATGCCACCCACAGTGTATAGGGTTGAACTGGTTTGGGTGCTGCCAGGCTGCGATGAGTTGTTACCTCCGATTAGACCCGCTGGGGCCGACGAAGATGATGAGATGACCCTCAGCGCCTGCGTAAGCTGGCCCCTGCTTTGGCCGAAGAGCCAGATTCGTTTGGGGGCGAGGGACAACACCCCACAGACAACACCGCCAGTCTTGCCGGCGCCAAGCCATGGCAAGAACGCCACAATGCTACCGGACATTCCGGACATCCCTATGGCACAGGATCCAGACATGCATATGGCAAAGGATCTGGACGACGACGACAACGACGACAGTACATTTACCAATGTCGATAAGTACTTTGCCGAACATGGGTACGGTGATGAATTCTGCGGGCCTCGTTCTCAAGAACCCAACCCTGAAAAAGACGACCACGATCTAGCTGGTACCGCGGAGAAACATTGCAACAGGCATCGTCTGGCGTTCAATTCTCAGCAGACGCCTCTAGCTGCTGCCTTCACCGAGCCTCAGATAGCCGAGGTGCGAAATATTATCAGCCCCAACACACTCAAGAAGGCGGTCTGTGAGTAGAACTCGATCCCATTACAACAGATAAAGAAGAAGGAACGGAAACGAAAGACTAACAAGGGCGCCGGTGCGAGCCAGCCGGCACCGAGTACGATCCGTGCTCAGGACGGGCCACGTTCACCTAAGGATATCTCGAGGAGGGTGCATGTGGCAGGTAGGGCGATGCTACCGACAAATATGCTCAATGCTGCAACCGGTGCTATGCGGAGTCTGCATGACAGTGTTCTTTCTTCGGAGAAGCGGCGTCTCTCCCAGAATGATGTGGCATACCCGGTTTTCGTGGCCAAGGTGCCAGAGGGCAAGGGCTTTGTGGATATCACCATCGGGGGTACGATCGTCCTGCGGTTTGATGACATCTTTGCTATGTTTAACCTTCATCCGCTGCACTACACCTTTGTTCGGCTGTTTTCGCTGAGTATGGAGATGCGGATCATTCGAGACAAGACCCCGGACATCGTGATAGTCGACCCCTTCTACATGTGTGCCAAGATCTTGGGCAGTGCTGGGGACCAGCAAGTCGCGAGTTCACACCACGAAGGCGTCATTCTGGCAAACCCAGATAAGGATAACTTCCTCGTGCCTTACTTTTCCGAGTAAGTCATCCCCTCACCGCCCCGTAACATATGATTTCTTAGATTTCAATCGTTTTTTTTCTAACATTCCGTGTTTTGTGCAGTGACACACATTGCACACTCATCCTCTTAAGCCCGAAATATTCCTTGGCCACGTATTTTGACCTGGACCATGAGTCGAAGATAGACTACAAAAATATGAAGAAAGTTCTTGATGATGCTCTCCTCGGCTACGCCAGATTTGGAGGCACCTTCAAGAGGCCAGTTCGTAGGTACGGCAAGCATGTGTTCACCCACAATACGATGTTCCCCTACGTCAAGCAGCCGCCTGGCGGTCAGAAGGATGCCTACTGTGCCCTCCATCACATGCGGGAGATCGTACGAGACCATAATCACCTTCTGCTACCAGATAATCTCAAAGATTGGGCAACTAGCTTGTCAGCAATCCAGGACGCGGACATCAGACAAGAATTCTTTCGCATCCAGTCGGAGTTTGCGGAAATCATCCATCAAGATGTCCTTCATACCTCGGGGCAGTTCTACCTCAGATCTCAACCGTCTAGCAGTGAGATTGAAACAACGCTACAAATGCAGGCTGACAATGGACGCGATTTCATGACCATCACAAAATACGGCGGCTTCATGCACGCTCCTGTCCCCTGAGTTGAGTCGAAAGTAGTGATGCTATCTGAAATGTCGATTGGCTCGTGTTGTAATATTAAACTTTAATGAACTTGTATGTCTCTTTGGTTTGGACAGTCGTTCAACTTATATGTAATCGATGCTATTTATTAGTAGGACCATGAATCATGCTGTTATAGTTGTAATATTAAACTTTATTGAACTTGTATATCTCCGTGAATTGCTACTAATGTTTTCTTTGGCTAGTGCATAGAGATGCCATCGTATGTCGTGTACAAGGGTAAGGTTCCCGGAGTCTACGACGACTGGGAGGAGTGTCAGAGATAGGTTCACCGTTTCAGCAGTAACAGTTACAAAGGGTACACCACTAGGGCGGAGGCCGAAGTTAGATACGTGCGGTATCTAGAGGGAGAGAGGAAGGAGCATTGGAGGAACCGGATGAAGACCAGTTTCATCGCGATTATGCTCATCGTGATGACCGCATCTCTCTTCTATGTGATGGTAGTTTAGATGATCGATATCGACTTGTAATGTGAAGACAAACTCGCAACTCGTGGTTTCGAGACTTGTAATGTTATAACTTTGTTCGGTATTTGAAATTCGGAGACTAATATGATGAATTGTATTCGGAGACTAATCTTCTATTGTATTAGATAAATCTGTTGTTTTTATGTTGTGCTCTCTATATTATGTGCAGTAACATGTTCTGTAACATGTGCAAATATCAGAAAAGAAAAAAAATCCCTAATATTCATACTAATGGCGCACCACTCAGCACACTAATGGCGCACTGCAGAAAGGACACTAATGGCGCACCACACCCTAGTGCGCCATTACACTAGTAGAAAACATGGTATTTGTCCAGGTTCGTAAGGGCCTTTAGTCCCGGTTCTTGAACCGGGACTAAAGGGTCGTTACTAATGCCTCCCCCCTTTAGTCCCGGTTCTAACACGAACCGGGACAGATGTGCCTCCACGTGGCCGGTGCGCTGAGCCCAGGCAGGAGGGCCTTTGGTCCCAGTTAGTGGCACCAACCGGGACGAAAAGGCGTCCACGCGTCAGCAATTCAGTGGCAGGGGTTTTTGTTTTTTTTTGAAAGGGGGGGGGGTTTGGGGGTTTTGGGGGGTTAATTTAGGTGTTTCATATATTGTGTTAGCTAGCTAATTAATAGAGAGAAGTGTCCTCTCTTATGTCTGTGCTTGGTCGACGCTACGTATTGTACATAGAGAGGCCCTCGACATGCTAGCTAGTAAGAAAATGAAGGGAACCATTAAGTACAGAAATTCATCATGCATGCCAAGAGAAGTGATCGATCGACCTCTCCTTCTCCGAGAGATTGGTCGAACTACAAGTTTTCATATTATCTATCCGACGCTACTGGCTACATACATATACAATATGTAAGATCTCTTACAATCCCCTAGCAATTGAAATCAACTTCCACATGGTATTCTCCGGCTTTATTGATGACGTGGTCAAGAAAGAATCCCGCCAATTCCGCTTGAATTGCTTTCATGCGATCTTGTTCTAGGAGTTCATCCCGCATCTGCCACGTCTAATTTGAATGAAACTCAACAGAAATGATGGTGTAATAAAATGAAATTGTGAATATTATTGCTTACGCACTTCATATTGTCTTTTAGAGTAGCCCCGCTTATTTTTCAAAGTCGCGTTGTAGATGAACTCGCACACGTAGTATCCATAGAAATCATTCCCTTGTTCCTGCCACAAGCACTTTACGAGAAATAGAGGTCAATCAAACTGATAATGAAGCATTATAAATGGCATTGATGAAAATACAGCTATAGAATCAACGATAGATGCGCGCAACTAGCTAGCTAGTAGTACTTACTTTCGGGTATGTATATCGCAGCTCCATCGGCAGTCCTGGAACTTCTGGGGTGAACTGTTTCCAAACCCTGCAAGACAAAGAAAATAATTATTATTACTTGAGATAACAGGAAATGAACAAAAAGTTGCCGATATGGTGCGATAATGATCGATTGAACTTACTTGTTGAGCAAATTAGTCATGTCCGCATAGGTTTCGGGATCTTTTCGTCTCGAGTCTAAGACGTTTACTACTCCCCACTCAAGCTTAATCTCCAGAAGAACGTAGTGGAATCTGCGCACGCATGCATAACTCATCAATTACATTACTATAACCTTGCTCGAGTAATAAGGGAAACCGAATATGCACACGACAGTAACACTCATTGGAAGTTGCAAGGAAAGAGTATTAAATCTTTGTTTTGATTTTTGATCAACGATTGTAGCAAGTTGGCCTCGGCCTCTTCGGCGTGCTTTGTAACCTGAATTTCATCTATGATATTTGTGTTAATGAACCAAATATCATACATTTCTTGTTTTTTGCACTCGACGATCTTCAATCTGCATAATATAGTGAGGATAATTAATTATAAATACATGCAATGAAAGATCCGAGCTATATATAGAGACTTAATGACAGAAATAGTACTTACAGACAGTAGTAGAAGACCGTTAATTTATCGAGGGCCTTTTGATTGAAGAACTCGAAGAACTCCTCAAATGGAATAGTCAATGGATCAGTTCCAACGAGGTCGTGCTCCTCTTTAATATTCAGATACAAAGCATTCGTCCCCCTAGACTCTCTGCAGGTTTTCATGTACAAATTATGGAATCTTCGCATCATAGTTGTTAGAGATTTTTCATCTTTGATGAGAGGCTTCCCGTTCTCGTATCTGTGTTCCTCCACCTCCAAGAAATCAGGAAGTTGATCGTCAGGCAGGTAATCTGCAAGATTGCCATAACCGGCCACCATCCCCGGAGCATTAGCGACGATGACGCCGCTAGACACATTGAGCGGGGGGAACGATTGCTTTGCTTGTTCGCCGAGCAGGGCAATTTTTTTCCCAGCTGCTCGTTCTTTTAACCTTTTATCACTGACAGTACTTCCCGACCGCTCCGCTTCTAGATATGTCTGTTCAGTAATGCGCTCATAGTTGGTTCTCGGTGGAGACTTTGGTGGTTTCCTCAGAGCATCGATAGTGCGCTTTGCTTTCACCGGATCTACCTTCTCCTCCGGAGGTGGATGTCTCTTTGCTTTCATCCCTTCAAAGAAGTCGTCCACTTCGGCCTGCACGATCTTCGCGTTTTCCTCCTTGGTCCTCTCATACGGTAACTTCTCTAGAGGCTTGAGAGAAGGACCGTATATGTATTGCCTCCCACCTCTGCTGGCTGTACTGCTAGACGCCGGAGCACATGGAGTGGCTGCGGTGCCTGTCTTCTTTCGTGCTTGCTTACGAGGCGGAGGAGAAGGACTACGACGCGCCGGAGCAACCGGGGCGGCGGCGCGTCTCTTCCGCCCTTGCTAGCGAGGCGGAGAAGGGGGAGGCTATTGGCTTCTCGGGGGCGCCGGCGCAGGCGGAGAAGGAGGCGGAGTGCCACCACGCGCCGGAGAAGGAGGAGGCTGCTGGCTGCTCGGGCACACCGGCGCAGGCGGAGAAGGAGGCGGAGTGCCGCCACGCGCCGGAGAAGGAGGCCCAGTGCCCTGATCTTCACTCGCCGAAGGAGGAGGCAGTGGAGGAGGCGGAGTGCCTGACTCACCGGAGGAGGAGGAGGAGGCGGAGGCGTCCAGTTCGGAAGGTTGATGAGCTCCTTCCCTCATAGGCATGGAGTCTTCAGAGCAGAACCTAGCCTAGTCTCCCCTTCAACGGTAGGGTAGTCAAGCTGGAGGTCCTCAAATCCCTCCATTATTTCATCCACCATCACCCTAGCATATCCTTCTGGAATCGGCCGGCAGTGAAAAGTTGCGCTGTGTTCAGTAGGATAAACAGAGCCAACAGCCGCCTTGACCTTCAAATTCATCCATCGCGTCATAATGTGGCAATTTTGAGACTCCGTGATAGCATCCACGGGATAGCTGGCAGGAGCCGTCAAGACATGCTTCGGCTGAAACAGCTCGGTGGAAGCCACGCTGCTTCTCCGCTAAGATGGCGGGGTAGCTTCGGGGGAAGCTTCAGCAGGTCGTTTGCTGCGATCTGCTTCTCGTTCCTCTAGCCTCATTACCCTTTCGTGCAGCGCCTGCAGTTGGCTCTGCTCCAGTTTCTTCCTCCTCTCGTGGGTTTTGTAACCCCCTGCGTCCGGAAAATCAACCTTCCATGGAATAGAGCCTGGCATGCCTCGTGTCCGTCCAGGGTGCTCAGGATTCCCGAATGCCATTGTGAGCTCATCCTTCTCCCTGTCTGGAGCGAACGTCCCTTGCTGTGCTGCATTGATATACTACCGAAGCCTTGTGACTGGTGTTTTCAGTTGCTCGTCCGTCCAACGACACTTCCCTGATACAGGATCCAAGGTTCCGCCAACCCCGAAGAACCAAGTCCGGCAACGGTCTGGCCATCTCATTGTCTCTGGTTCGATCCCTTTATCAAGCAGATCATTCCCAGCCTTGGACCACTTAGGCCGGGCTTTGAGGTAGCCACCTGACCGCGTGTGATGGTGAAACTTCTTCTTCGCAACATTTTGCTTGTTTGTCGCCGACATCTTCTTACTCTTATCCGATGTCGTGTGGGCCAGTGATCTTTGATCTTCTCATATTTGCTGATAAATTCTGCTGTCTCTTTTTTGTCGACAAACTTTTTCAGCTCTTTCCTCCACCTCCTGAATAGGCCTGCCATCTTCTTAAGAGCACAAGACTTGATTAATTACTCTTTAACTGGCTTCTTCGGATCTTCCTCTGGCGGTAGGGTGAAATTTGCCTTCAGCTCAGTCCAAAGATCATCTTTCTGCATATCATTGCCATAAGACACCTGAGGGTCCTCCTCCTTAGGCTTATACCATTGGTGGATGCTGATCGGGATCTTGTCCCTAACAAGAACCCCGCACTGAGCAGCAAATGCGTACTTTGTCCGGATGGGTTCAATAGGTTCGCCGTCGCGCGCGATTGCTGTGATCTCAAACTTTTCATCCAGGCTCAACTTTTTCTTCAGGCCTCGTCTCCTTACCGAAGTTGTCCTCGATCCGGAGGGCTAGAAAAAGGAAGAAAGACGAGAGTTAATTAATATGTGTACATATACCAAAACAATGAATGCATCAATTAACTAGTCAGCACGGGCTAAACTAATATATATATATATATATATATATATATATATATA
>NW_025231755.1:0-10779 GCF_018294505.1 Triticum aestivum | reverse complement strand
CGCCACGCCTCGCCTCGCCTCGCCTCGCCTCGCCTCGTCACGACGCGCCGCCAGAACTACTTCTTCCTCTCGCCACCGGTTCCTGAGCACTGCGCTGCTGCTACGATCTTCTCCATCCCGGCTTGCGGCGTGCATCGCAGGTCGGGACAGTAGGCCTCCGAAACTGCACTCTTTGAGTCCTGTACGGGAGAAGGGTGATAAGGTTTTTGGGGAGCGCTCTGTGCGACTACTGGCTGCTTCATCACGGACGATCCGGTCGCCGACGACTACTTCCCTGACGTCCACGACCTCCTCGATGACATGGCAGGCGAGGACACCGACCCCAAGTCCAGCGCTCCTGCTGCTGCTGTGCCGTACGTGTTCTTCTCCTTTCTGTTAGAAGTCCTACTACAGTTCTTGGCTCTAGTTTCTGTCCTACATATGTTAGGTTCTATGTCGTATAAGCAACTTCATCTAGTGACTGTTTTAGATGTGTTCACCTCAAGTTCATATATGCAGACGATGTTTACCTTCTCTCTGTCAGATTGCATGACTTGCTTTATACTTGCTATTCTAGCCATGTTTTATCTACTATTTCTGTTAATGAAATCATTCGGTAAATTGCTCATATATCCAACAGTCACCTGCGGCAACGATAGCATCCGCCTCGCTGCGTGCAACGTGCTCACTGCCGCATGCGACGTGCTCCCGCCGTTGGAGAATCAGTCAGCCTTCATCCACTACGGCTACTCCATCCTGACCGCCGAGGACTGTGCCGCCCCGAACCAATCGACCCGGTTCTTCAAGGTGCTGGCCATGGGCCTCGTCAAAAACGTCAACGTCCGGGAGATGCTGCAGTGCGATCTCCACACGTTCACATCTGACGAGCCGAGCTGGACGACACACACGGAGTGCTTCACCGGAGCCATAGATATGTGTTGGCGGCACTGGAAAGAAGCGGTCGTGTGCGGCGGCATGGTCAGCTGGCTCTATGCGTCCATGTCCTACAATGACATCAGTTATCTCCAGTTTTCCACCATTGATGTGAGTGCCGAGAACGGGCGCCTCACCTTGACAAAGCTCTCGTTCCCGTCGCCGACGATTCTACCTGCGGCCAGTTTATATCATCTAGCAGCTGTGGGTGGGACCGTTTCGTTAGTTTGCTTCCACAAAAAACAGGGAGGAAAAGGCTTCTGCAAAGAAACTTGGAAACAAGGGGACGGCATTGGAGGAGACTGGCCCTGCTCTAGAGCAATGAAACTGACTTGGTCGGGTGGAGCAGTGGCAGACGAGTTATGGCACTTGGTTAGGGATGTCGTGCCCATGGAGATAGACTGGCCCGCATTGCTCATCGCTCGCCTAGCTCGGTACTCCTAAGTCATACCTGCCATTGGCACCTGCATATCGTGACATGCTTCCAGTTTTTTTCTTTTCTTTTGAAAGAAAAGTTGCTTCTAGTTTTTTGTTCAACACAGTATAGACGCAAATGCTTATATATATGCGCATACACTCTATCCCTATGAACGCGCGCGCGCACACACCTTATCTCTATGAGCACCTCCGAAAGACTGAGCCGGCATGTCATCTTGAGATTTTATGGAGTCACCGTCAATAAATGCGAGCACCCGGATTCGAACCCTGGTGGGAATAACACCAAGATCAACATGGGTTGATCTTTGTGATTTGTCACTCATATACGGGGGAGATAAAATCTGGAAAATAATATAATGGGTTGAACAATTTATATAAAAATATAACATTTTTTTAATAGCGGTCAACATGGGTTGTTCAACAGGTCTGGTAGCAGAAAAAAATACAACATGAGGTTATTTGTTGCTCATGTATGGGGGAGTTAAAATCTGAAACCATCCCATTTGCAGTTAGCGTTTGCAGAAAACCACCTGGTCGCTATTTTTTCTTGCAAAAACCATTGCATTCCTAGTAAATTTTTTGAAGAAGGTACTGATGGGCCGCTTTGGCGCGTCTAAGAGCGTTTATGAAAGTGGGACCAGATTTGTTAGAGCTAACTTGGAAAAAAATACTGCCATACATACATCTTAAATAGTCTTCTTCATTCTCTTTAACACATACACCCCTGGATCAAATAAAAAACACCCCGGATAGGGGGTAAGCACCAGGGCTGACGAAGGGCGTCAGAGCAGTGGCATGTCCTAGACCAGCAAGAGCGCCACCGTGCAAGAAATACATATAGTAGAGTCTAAATTGCTACTGCCATTATGTCCAAAATAAGACACCAAAGCTATTTATTATGTTTTAATTCTTTTTGATAGGTTAATTGATTCATTGTCGACACCGTCAACAGAAACTACAATTGTACATTCAGTTACAGGTAGTGTGTCTGAATCTGAGGATGTTTCCTTATATATGTCGATTTCCCCATGGGTTTAGATTCAATTAAACCCATGATGGGCGAAAAACTAGCCCCATGTATGGTGACCGGGATGGGGACGGGTTTACAATTTTCTCGTGGGGATGGGTTTGGGAAGGCAAAACCCGATGGGTTTGATCCCCATTGCCATCTTGAGGCTCGCCTCATGCGAGCGCCGGAGAAAGAAGGGCCGGAGCCGGACTGCTGAAGAATGCGAGCGTCGTGACGGCGTGCCGACTGGTTCACGCAGA
The DNA here is from genome assembly GCF_018294505.1 of Triticum aestivum. Lineage (NCBI taxonomy): Eukaryota > Viridiplantae > Streptophyta > Magnoliopsida > Poales > Poaceae > Triticum > Triticum aestivum. The sequence goes on along the minus strand of NW_025231755.1, from coordinate 8,160 downwards.
TGCTAGCCTACACCGGAAATGGGGCAGGTGTTGGGGAACGTAGTAATTTCAAAAAACTTCCTACGCACATGCAAGATCATAGTGATGGCATAGCAACGAGAGGAGAGAGTGTTCGTCCACGTACCCTCGTAGACCGTAAGCGGAAGTGTTAGCACAACGCGGTTGATGTAGTTGTACGTCTTCACGATTCGACCGATCCAAGCACCGAACGTACGGGGCCTCCGAGTTCAGCACACGTTCAGCTCGATTGCGATCTCCGGCCTCCGATCCAGCAAAGCTCCGGAGATGAGTTCAGTCAGCACGACGGCGTGGTGACGATGATGATGCTCTATCGGAGCAGGGCTTCGCCTAAACTCCGCGACGATATGACCGAGGTGGAATATGGTGGAAGGGGGCACCGCACACGGCTAAGAAACGATCCGTAGATCAACTTGTGTGTCATGGGGTGCCCCCCTGCCCCCGTATATAAAGGAGCAAGGGGGAGGAGGCGGCCGGCCAAGGGAGGGCGCGCCAGGGAGGAGTCCTACTCCCACCGGGAGTAGGATTCCCTCCTTTCCTAGTCCAACTAGGAGACCTTTCATGTAGTCTCTACTCCTAATGGAGCAGTTGGTAGTCTCGCTTTCAGGGTTTTTTTCGTCCCACCTCACATGGTTTTTTTTTGCACCTCCTCCCACCTCTGACTTATCCACCAGAAACCGAAAAAACCTCCTCCTGAGGCCCCAACCCGCACCCATCCACGTACAAAAAAATAGACCTACCAAGGTTAACCAACGGAAAAAGACCTACGAAGGTTAACCAGCGACAAAAAAAAAACTAAACCTATCGCCCGCTCCCTCGCGCCCCTGTTGCTCCCTCCTCGATCCCGATCTGGATCGAGGGGACGAGGAGCTCCTGCCTCCCCGACGGCCGGCCTCCTCCTCGGCCCGCCGCTGCATCCGGCGCCGCCACGGGCTCTGGAGCCAGGGAAGCCATGGCCTGAGCTCGGCCTCGAGGTCCCCCCGCCGTCTCCTGCAGCTTCTGCCCCGCCGCCTCAACGCCCGAGCTCGCCATCGCACCAACCTCGGCGCCGCGCCGCCGCCGGCTCTGGTCGCCTCCACCTCCGCTCCAGGCAACCCTCGGTCGCCGGCTCGCTGGAGCACGACGGCAGACGATGGATGCCCTGGTTGTGTGCGACAGATCTTCATCCTGCCAGCGGCGAGTCTTCCCGTCCCGCACTGCCGCCTCCCCGTTATCACAGGTATCTCCACCCCTTCCTCTTTCCCCCTCTTCTCTCCTCTCCCTTCTCCCTCCTCCTTCTCTGTTCCCTTCCTCCTCCCACTCTTTTTGTCACAGCATGGTCAAAACAATGGTGCCTTCACCCTTGCCCGTGCCTCAACCCACATGGTCATCTTTGAGACGTGGTATTCAGTCACATGACAGAGTTCTCTTTGTAAGTGATTAGATGATTTGGAACTCGCTCACTTGATGCACGTTCTGGAAGCTGCATCCACCACTGATTCTTGATATCACTCGTGTGGGACTCTCTGTCATTTACTGATTTGAGTATATGTTGTGGGTTGATGTGTTGCAGATCCTTGAGGTCAGGTGCGGCAACTAGCGACATGTGCTGGAACTTCTGGCGTCGCTGGCGGCGGCATCACCTGCATCGACCTCTCCCTGGTCGCCTTCGAGAGTGTGTGCGGCCGACCATCAAGCTTGTTATGACGCACTTTGAATTTCCGAGCAAGTCGCAGCCTTTTCAGATCCATCAACACAAGTTACATCAGTAGTCAATATGGTTCAGATGCATAATAGTACGTACTTCATTTCCTTTTTGTTGTGTACGGTGTCCTACAACATGGATCATATATATCGGTTATCTTTCAGGTTCAGTTTGCTGTGGCGAATTCTTCTTGAATTTGTTGCAGCAAACTTGTGGTCATGTATGGTTTTTAGTTTTGTAAGCATGCATAGTTTAGAAGTTAGAAAGCTCGTTCATGTATTGTTCTAAACTGAAAGTTTGAGTGGCTTTTCCACCCATGGTATTGTGGTGGTCATAATAGCACACCTCACAATTATTATGGCCAGATCTACAAGCACTGAGCGTTGTGTTTTTTAGCCCCCTCTGTTTCTCCTGGGCATCAATCTATGCGCAACAAGCTCTTCAGTGCTTGATGACAAATAAAGGTTGCATCTTAGATATTTGCTTGATTTGAATGAGCCATTTTGCTGATAGCTAAACTGTTAAAAGTCAGATGTAAGATTATGTTTCTTGGCACATGAGTTATTTTCAGTCAACGCGTGGCGAGTCCACTTCGAACTGATATATGCACTTTTTATTTGAAACTGAACCACCATGGTTTAATTTTATTTTCATTTGGACAAGTTACCCCAAGTATCATCAGTTCATGATGACTGGTTTGGTGTGACGAATTGATCCTGGTGCTGATTTAAGAGTTTTTTGTGACGCTGTCTTGTAAGGGAGTAAGGTCTGGTATCTATATGGCTGTTATTTTAGCTCTTACAGATTGCCATATATGACATGCTAATTGTTTTTAGCTCTTGATATGGTTAAACTTTTTTTTTCGAAACGGAGGCAAAAGATTTGCCTCATCCATTAAATGGGAGGAGAATAGAGTTAAACTTTGGATGCACCAGTGCCTGATGCATATGTTTGTTTACTTGGTTTGAACTCTGAATGATATGTTGTTATCCTGATTGCATGCCTGATGAGTTGGTTCTGCTGGTATTTTGAGGAGGCAAGCTGTGGTTTTACTCCTGGCCCTGAGAAGGGTGAACTGGGCCATAGCGAGGGCGCCTTCAGGAACATCGAGTCAGGGTGCCTCACTTTCTATTTCAGTCTGCGAGGTAATGAAGGCAAAAAAAAGTTTCTACTCGCCCTGTTCTTGCAACTAAACAGAGAAAAACTGTGTGGTTACTGAAGCATTATGGTCTATAGTTACCGAAGCATTGCATTTGTTGAGAAAGTGTTCCTTATACCATGTAAGTAGGGACAATTACTATTTAACTAGGTACAATTAATATTTAACAAGCCACATTTGATCAAGCAGTCAATGCTTAAATGTGCCCGTACTCTGTCGTATCCAGGATGGAGGTTTGCTAGCTTTTGAGTTGGATTCTTTTGACTGCACCTAAATATGACAAGCCGACAGTAAATGAGCTCATTTTAAAAAACTGCAGTTTAAAGGAAATTATTACAATATGTATATCAATTCCAACATTGCTATCTCAAGGATGATTTAAGGACTATTTGTCTCTGATGGCTTTCCCTGTTTGACTCCCTTTTCTGTGAGTTGACTCTACAGTTCTAGGATCTTCTCTGTAACCATAAATTCACAGCTTAGCAAAATAACTGTGTTCTGAAGCTTTTTGCTGTATGGTTCTCTCTTGAAAGAATTCAAGCCATTGTTCAATGGGAGAGAATAGTTGTAATCCTCAAATAACTGTCGTACCTATTCATCAGCTGACACGATTGCCACCGAGATCATTATTTTCCTTTTTTTTCAGGTTTTCAACATCACGAATTTCATACTTATGGAGTGGAGCTACCAAAATATCTATTGAGGTAAAATCACTATATACATATTGTTTTCCCCACATTGCATCAGGCGACACACATCTGTTGCAAAGAAATAGGCATCACCTGTGTGCTTGCTTTTGTTCGCTTCTAGACAGAGGGAGTACTACTAGATAGACACATACTTCTTTATGCAATTCTTAATTTATAGAAGCAGAAGAACTGATTATGTGGATTGAATATATAATCCCATGTGTAGGTGCTATCCAAGTGTTGTGATTATTTAGCACACACAACTTGCAGGGAGATAACTCTATACTATGAAGACTTTAAAATACGAGTGCGTGTCGTTGGTGTTTTTGAAACCATCTTCCATCACGTCTAATATTGTTCTATTTCATAATAGTAATTGTTCAGCCTTTGACTGACATATGGATGATTTTTGTAATATATTTCTTTCTTCCATATTACCAGGAAATATGTCGAAGCACAGAATATATTCCATATGCAGTGGACTAACAGAACGACACAACACATAAAAAGAGGAGTATAAGTGGAAACCTTTCTTTCTCTTTAAATTCTTGAGGACGGTAACATTATGATGAAGGTGGAACCATAGAGAGATGTGTATTTTTAATTGAGATATTTTCAGGAGTATCTTTGCAAAGCTGATATATCTTTCTTTTACAAGATATGGTTGCACTTGCTTCATCTACATAGGCCGTCTGGAATGCCATGAGGCCGGGATTTGTGTAGGAAATCTTCAAAGCTATTATATTGGTCTCAAGAAACTTGCAATACATCAATGCATTTTTATTTTTATTTTTTTTGCTGACACCACAGCTACCACCTCTTCACTAAATGACAGAGGTTGCCAGCACCTGCACATGGAAAGATTGAATGTTATATTCTGTCTACTAATCAATAAGGAGGGAGATCAAAATTACTGCTCTCAAATATTCGCCTGATCATTTGTATGTTTCTACAATTTTCCTGCTTGTTGGAACATGTTTGATGTACTTACACATTAACAAAAATGATCTGTAACATTCATGAAAATATTTGGGTTTGGTCCTCTGCTTTTTTACTGTTTATTTACTCATGAAGATAGCAGATGTCCCTGTTTTTAAATATAGTTATCTGTGCTTCCAGTTGGTAGAGATCAAAGTATTAACTCGCCGATGTAGGGAAAAAGAGCTCTTTTATAGACACTACTAGCAGTGGATACAGGGTGAGCCGTTTTGAAATTGTTTCATAGAATAACTGCCGTATAAGGTCTGGTCTTTTGGGTATACAATCCTTTCTTGAGATGAGCATTGGCAGCTCACATAAGTATACAGTAGTATATTTGACAGATGATGATGATCATTGGCAGCTCACATAAGTATACAGCAGCATATTTGACAGATGTGCATTGGCAACTCTTCTAAATCTGTGTTTTACCATTTAACAATGAACTATGTAATTTAATCAATAGACTCACTTCAGTTGCCATGCTAACTGAAAATCTATATGTCAAATGATGCGACTGTCAAGTGGAAGTTACTTATATTTTCTTATGTCACCTGAGAAGTTTCTTTTTAGCAAGCTTATTTAAGTGCAGCCAAAGTGTACTCTGTTTTTTAGACGATCTCCATGTTTTCTATTGAGATCAGAGAGCAGCTGAAGTAGTGATGGGACTATACCATTTTTAGGTTCTGAAGGCAAAGCTTCTTACAGAGTTGTCACATTTGTCAGTTCTGTGAGTAGAAAAAATCTTGATAGCTTGTTGCTTCTGCTCAGTGTGCTTGGTGCATAAATTGATTGCTTGCTGCAAATGTTGTTTAGTGTCCTATTTCATGGTAGCTTCGGATGCTATATATTTGGAGATTTTGTTGCCGGTATTTGGAGTGCTAGGAGAGTTTCTAAACTACTGTGTCACGGCATCATAGATAGGATAGTGAACCAATGTGACATATGTATAACATTTCATGTGAGATTCTTTGCAGCAAACTGCATGAGCGAGCGGTCCATAAGTATCGTGTGAAAGAGAGAGGGCACCATGGCGAAGATGAGGTGAGCGTTATCCTGTTTTGAAGGAGAAGGCCCCAGCGAGAAATCACCTACTAAGATGGGAAACTGAGCAGTAAGGCAGGAAAGGGAAGTGTGCGTCGTGGGGTGGGGTTTTCATGTTGGGACCGCATGTTGGGATAACATATGGGTTGGATTTGGGGGCGTCCGGAGTATCCATACGGTTAAATTTTGGGGAGCTCGCTTAATGTCCTAACATGTTCGGACATATGAGGGAGAAATAAGATTTGACCTTGGATATGACCATTTGTGTGATTTATTTGTATGGATCGTAGCCCGTAGCAACGCACGGGCGTTCTACTAGTAGGAGTAGGAGAGAAGGAAAGGGAAGAGAGAAGGGAAGGAAGGAGGGGGTGCGGCCCCTCCCCCTAGTCCAATTCGGACTAGGCCTTGGGGGGGCGCGCGGCCTGCCCTAGGCAGTCCCTCTCTCTTTCCCGTATGGCCCAATAAGGCCTATACTTCTCCCCGGCGAATTCCCGTAACTCTCCGGTACTCCGATAAATACCCGAATCACTCGGAACCTTTCCGAAGTCCGAATATAGTCGTCCAATATATCGATCTTTACGTCTTGACCATTTCGAGACTCCTCGTCATGTCCCCGATCTCATCTGGCACTCCAAACTCCTTCGGTACATCAAAACTTATAAACTTATAATAAAACTGTCATCGTAATGTTAAGCGTGCGGACCCTACGGGTTCGAGAACTATGTAGACATGAACTAGAACTATTCTCGGTCAATAACCAATAGCGGAACCTGGATCCTCATATTGGCTCCTACATATTCTACGAAGATCTTTATTGGTCAAACCGCATAACAACATACGCTGTTCCCTTTGTCATCGGTATGTTACTTGCCCGAGATTTGATCGTCGGTATCCAATACCTAGTTCAATCTCGTTACCGGCAAGTCTCTTTACTCGTTACGTAATGCATCATTCCGTAACTAACTCATTAGCTACATTGCTTGCAAGGTTTATAGTGATGTGCATTACCGAGAGGGCCCAGAGATACCTCTCCGACAATCGGAGTGACAAAACCTAATCTCGAAATACGCCAACCCAACATGTACCTTTGGAGGCACTTGTACTACTCCTTTATAATCACCCAGTTACGTTGTGACGTTTGGTAGCACCCAAAGTGTTCCTCCGGTAAATGGGAGTTGCATAATCTCATAGTTACAGGAACATGTATAAGTCATGAAAAAAGCAATAGCAACATACTAAACGATCAAGTGCTAGGCTATCGGAAAGGGTCATGCCAATCACATCATTCTCCTAATGATGTGATCCCGTTAATCAAATGACAACTCATGTCTATGGCTAGGAAACTTAACCATCTTTGATTCAACGAGCTAGTCAAGTAGAGGCATACTGGTGACACTATGTTTGTCTATGTATTCACACATGTATTATGTTTCCGGTTAATACAATTCTAGCATGAATAATAAACATTTATCATGAAATAAGGAAATAAATAATAACTTTATTATTGCCTCTAGGGCATATTTCCTTAGAGCAAGGTATACATCGGTGCAATACAAAATAATAACTTTAATAAATCCATTAAGGAATGTAGTTTTGACATCCATTTGCCAAATTTCATAAAATGTGGCAATTGCTAACATGATTCGGACAGACTTTTAAGCATCGATACGAATGAGAAAATCTCATTGTATTCAACATCTTGAACTTTGTCAAAAACCTTTTTTGACAAGTCTAGCTTTGTAGATAGTAACACTACTATCAGCGTCCGTCTTCCTCTTGAAAATCCATTTATTTTCTATGGCTTGCCGATCATCGGGCAAGTCCACCAAAGTCCACACTTTGTTCTCATACATGGATCCCATCTCAGATTTCATGGCCTCCAGCCATTTTGCGGAATCTGGGCTCATCATCGCTTCCTCATAGTTCGTAGGTTTATCATGGTCTATTAACATGACTTTCAGAACAGGATTACCGTACCACTTTGGTACGGACCGTACTCTGGAAGACCTACGAGGTTCTGTAGTAACTTGATCTGAAGTTTCATGATCATCATCATTAGCTTCCTCATTAATTGGTGTAGGAATCACTGGAACTGATTTCAGTGATGAACTATTTTCCAATTCGGGAGAAGGTACAATTACCTCATCAAGTTCTACTTTCCTCCCACTCACTTCTTTCGAGAGAAACTCCTTCTCTAGAAAGGATCCATTTTTAGCAACGAATATCTTGCCTTCGGATTTGTGATAGAAGGTGTACCCAACAGTTTCCTTTGGGTATTCTATGAAGACGCACTTCTCCGATTTGGGTTCGAGCTTATTAGGTTGAAAACCTTTTTCATATAAGCATTGCAACTCCAAACTTTAAGAAACGACAGCTTAAGTTTACTGCTAAACCATAGTTCATACGGTGTCATCTCAACGGATTTAGATGGTGCCCTTTTAACGTGAATGCAGTTGTCTCTAATGCATAACCCCAAAACAATAGTGGTAAATCAGTAAGAGACATCATAGATCGCACTATATCCAATAAAGTGCGGTTACGATGTTCGGACACACCATTACATTGTGGTGTTCCAGGTGGCGTGAGCT
>NW_025231754.1:2907-10782 GCF_018294505.1 Triticum aestivum | reverse complement strand
ACCTCGGCCGGACTCCCTGCGGATGGAACCTGAATAGGCGATAAACCTGGACTAGAGGCTTAAGTGTTTAGGTAGGTCGTGGTCTACACCCACGTCGGCTTTCGCTTGAAGTCTGCCGAGCACATGTCGTGTGCAGACGCTAAGTGGTGGAAACATGTATGAAGAAGTACACCCCTGCAGGGTTAACATGATCTATTCGAATAGCCGCGTCCGCGGTAAAGGACTACTTGGTTGCCTATACAGTTCATAGACAAGTGAATGGAAACTACTAAAAGCCTCAAGATAAGTGTGAGTGCCGAGGATGGCTCTTCCGTAGGAAGACGGAGGTGGATCCTCGGTAGTGTATTGAAGTGGTGAGTAGTGGACTCGTGTGCGCAAAACCATTTCAAGTTGGAGTATCGTAGGATAGCCTAGCCAAGAGTCAAAGCTGGCTTGCTGCAATAACTCCACCAACCCTTCTTGATACTATGCATGTATGTAGGATCTGATGTGAGTCTTGCTGAGTACCTTTGTACTCATGTTGCTATAATCTACATTTTTACAGAAGACGCTGCAACCCCTTCTGATGGGTTCTATGTAGACGTTGACATCAACGAGTAGGCTAAAGACCCAGGTGGTGACCCTGAGCTTGTGATGGACCACGTAGTATAGCTAGGCTTTCCAAGCCTCTTTTATTTTACTAGTTGTCTGTACTCAAACAATGTACTTCCGCTGCTGGTCTGTATGACTGTATGACTTGTATGTTGGGTCGTGAGACCCGTACCTTTGTGTATGTTATGTATGGCTCCCTGAGCCTTAAATAAAGTACTTATGTCGTAGAGTCATGTTGTGATGCTTCGTTGTATTTGCACATATCAAGCATATTGTGTGTATGATTGAAATGCTTGGTATGTGTGGGATCTGACTATCTAGTTGTTTATCTTTAGTAGCCTCTCTTACCGGGAAATGTCTCCTAGTGTTACCGCTGAGCCATGGTAGCTTGCTACTGCTCTGGAACACTTAGGCTGGCCGGCATGTGTCCTTCTTCGTTCCTGTGTCTGTCCCTTCGGGGAAATGTCACGCTTTGAGTACCGGAGTCCTGTTAGCCCGCTACAGCCCGGTTTACCGGAGTCCTGCTAGCCCAGTGCTACAGCCCGGACCCATTTGCTGATGACCGACACGTTCGGAGCTGGGTCATGGATGCCTGTCCCTGTAAGTCTGTGCCACTTTGGGTTTACGACTAGTCATGTCAGCCCGGGCTCTTTATCATATGGATGCTAGCGACACTATCATATACGTGAGCCAAAAGGCGCAAAAGGTCCCGGGCAAAGGTAAGGCGACACCTGTGGGAATACCGTGCGTGAGGCCGCAAAGTGATATGAGGTGTTACCGGCTAGATCGATGTGACATCGAGTCGGGGTCCTGACAGCGTTGGCATCAGAGCCGGACTGCCTGTAGGTTCTCCAAGCCAAACTGGTCGATGTTGAGTCTAGAAATTATTTAGTTATATGTAGGGGAATTGTTTGTGGGTTGGAACGTAAGGCTCTTTTTACTCCTTTATCTTATGACATTCTGATCTGAGTCAGTCCATTCTTCCACCGGGGGTTAAGGAATTAGGATCTGTTCTCTCTATCAGGATCACGAGTTACTAATCAGTAGTACCTTATAAGTTGATGGATTCAAGCCTAGTTCAGTTCTACTACCACCTTATGTTGTTAGAATGGTTTCAGAACTTTGATATGATGATGTTGAGTGTGTACGAAATCCTTTGTCAAATGTCTCAAAATCCTTTTTGAGCATTTACAGCTGTTATGCTGCCAAAATTTTGCTAGAAGTTCTAATGCCTTTGCATTATGATTGTGCTTTTAGATGGCCACTCGCGACCTCAATCAAGTGGTTCGCCTGACTCGATGCCTAGATGTACCCGGCCATACTGCCAAGTTGGTCAGGGTAATGACTGAGGCTGGATACCGCTGGTATCCCGAGTACACGGTCGAAGAGCAATTTCGGGACTTTAATCAAAGCCAGTATCTCTGCACTGTCAGGATATTTCCATCTTATCCTGGATCCACCGAGCCTCTTCACTGCTCCTATGGACTCGGGGTTACTATTGAGATGGCTGTGCAGGACGCCGCCTACTCTATGATGACCATTATGCGAGTCAGATCTGGGTTATTTTGGGACTCTGATTTCCGGTATATGCCAGGATCACTTCCGGGAGCACAAGGGTATCTCCAGGCTATTTATGCTGACCCCACTCAGGAGGATTCACGGACTCGCACCACTGCTGAGATGCTCGAGGATAAGGACCATGAAAATCGGGCCTTGAGGTTAGAGCTCTTCAATACCCGTGCTGACCACTGGGCCACTTTGACTCGGTTCGCACTGGCGGTGCAAGCTGGATTTTCAGATATGCGCGATCTCTATCCTGTGAGATCTGCTCTGCCAGACGTGATGGGTTGGCGTGATGTAGGAGGCATCACCCCACCTCGCGGTCCCCGCAGGCCACCGTTTGTTGGTCCAAGGCCTCATCCTAGCCCCTATGGTCCACAAGCTCCGCGAGACCGTCTGTTTCCGGATGATCATGTTGAGCTCCCAGGCTATGGAGGTGACTTCTACGAGGACTACTACGGATCGGTCTGAGTTAGTGGTAGTATCACTAGTTCGCACTAGCTGTGTCTTCTATCGTCCCGCGTGACTCGTGGGATATGACCTAGTTTGTACTCTTCCGGAGGTGTAGAAAAATAATGTATAGGAGCTTGGAATGCCTCCGATGAGATGTAATCCTCTTTTCACCGTAATAGTACTTTGTTTGGTCTTGTACTAAACCCTGTATGGTGTGTATGACGATGGAATAAAGAAGCAGTTTCTGTATCTACCATGTCATACGAATGATCATCTTGCATTTCGAGTTATTCCTTACATTTTATATCCTATGTCGGATTTTTATCATCCTGACTAAATCATTGTCTTGTTTACCTAGGATGGTCAACACGCGCACTAACCCTGCTCCTCAAGAGCAGGCCGAAGGCAGTGAAGTCAGGGATGCAAATCTGCCTCATCCTCCTTCACTAGCCGAGGTTATGATGGAAGATGAGAGAAACAAGCGGGAGACCAACCGTTTGTTGGAGCGTATTGAACAGAACACAGCACACCATCAGAGGACTAACGTGGTGTCACTCAGTGATTTTATCAAATTACATCCACCCATGTTCCACCACTCCGTCGAGCCTCTTGACGCTGATGACTGGCTTCGCAGTATCGCTCACAAACTGCATTCCGCGCTGGTAGCGGAGGCTGACAAGGTCACCTTTGCTGCATATCATCTTGAAGGCCCCGCCAGTCTATGGTGGGAGAATTATGGAGCTATGCGCCCAGCGGGCCATGTCACTACTTGGGCTGAATTCAGCGAGGCTTTCCGTGAACATCACATTCCGGAGGGTCTCATGGACCGTAAACGTGAGGAATTCTGCAATTTCACCCAAGGCCAACTTTTTGTGGATGTTTATAGCAGGGAGTTTGGTAATCTCGCACGATATGCAACCGAGGAAGTTTCTACTGACGCCAAGAAGCAAGCAAGGTTCCGTAAGGGCCTTAGTCCTGAGCTTCGCCGCGACCTCCGTCTGCATGAGTGCACATCTTTTCAGAAACTTGTCAACAAAGCCATCAGTGCTGAAACTGGTCAGACTGACTATGACGCAACACGCAAGCATGGCCGTGATATGGGTTCCTCATCCGGTGCTGGTCCTCAGAAGCGCCGCGTGTGGGTACCCAACACCGCCCTGCCACCCAGGTTCACACCGAGGCCATCTTTCCAGGTGCCTCGCCCTGTTCAACAGTCTGCACCGACCAAGCCCTATGGGGGTCCAACTAACAATGCTCCTCCACGTACCGGTTCCGTGACTTGTTTCAAGTGTGGGGAATCTGGTCACTATATGCGTGAGTGTCCCCAGACCAACCCCAATCAATCTGCTAAAGCTGTTGGCCGTGGCAAGCCGACAGGAAAAATATTCCACGCCAAACCGGTCACCGCTACACGTGGCCATGTCAACTGTGTCTCTGCCGAAGAAGCTCAAGAGGATCCCAACGTCGTTCTCGGTACGCTTCTTGTAAATTGCCACCCGGCATCTGTTCTTTTCGATACAGGAGCCTCTCATTCTTTTATATCCGAAAATTATGCTCGTTTGCATAACGTTGCATTCTGTGACATGCCATCCACTATGGAAATTTCTACTCCCGGGTCTAGATGGCAGACCTCTAGGGTAAGTTTTGGAAATGAAATCCAAGTCGACAGACTTGTTTTTCTTGCATCTTTGATAGCCCTTAAATCTTCAGATATTAATATCATTCTGGGTATGGACTGGATGTCAGCTCATCAAGCCAAAATTGATTGCTTCTCTAGGACTGTTCAACCCACCCATCCTTCGGGGAAGATAGTCAATGTCTTGACCCGAATAGCCAAGCGACAATTATATTCTCTTAACGCCAGCCCTTTGCCAGACCTTGAGGACATTCCGGTAGTCTGTGACTTCCCGGATGTCTTTCCAGAGGAATTGCCAGGTGTTCCACCTGACAGGGATGTTGAGTTCGTAATAGACCTCATTCCAGGAACCGTTCCGATTGCTAGAAGACCTTATAAGATGGCACCACTAGAACTAGCCGAGCTTAAGAAACAACTCGATGAGTCCTTGAAAAAGGTTTTCATCCGCCCTAGTTCATCTCCGTGGGCTTGCCCCGTCCTATTCATCAAGAAGAAGGATGGTACGGACCGGATGGCTGTAGATTACCGACCTGTCAATTTGGTCACAATCAAGAACAAATATCCGCTTCCCAGGATCAACAACCTGTATGATCAGCTCGCTGGATCCTCAGTCTTCTCCAAGATGGATTTGAGGTTGGGCTACCATCAAATCAAAATCAGAAACGGGGACATTCCTAAAACGGCCTTCGTTACTCGTTATGGCCAATATGAGTACACCGTCATGTCCTTCGGCTTAACCAACGCTCCAGCCACCTTTTCTCGGTTAATGAACTCAATCTTCATGGAGTATTTGGATAAATTCGTCGTTGTTTACCTCGATGATATACTCATCTACTCCAAGAACGAGGAAGAACATGCCGAACATCTAAGGCTAGTGTTGAAGAAACTTCGAGAGCATCGCCTTTATGCCAAATTTTCTAAATGTGAATTCTGGTTGTCAGAAGTGACCTATCTGGGTCATGTAATTTCTGGTAAAGGTATTGCTGTTAACCCTGAGCGAGTTCAAGCCGTCCTTAATTGGACTCCACCTGAATCGGTCAAGCAAGTTCGGAGTTTTCTAGGCTTAGCGAGCTATTGTCGTCGCTTTGTCGAGAACTTCTCCAAAGTTGCCAAACCCCTAACCGAACTCCTCAAGAAAGATAAGAAGTTCGAATGGACTCCACAATGTGAGCACAGTTTTCAGGAACTGAAAAGACGCCTGACCTCTGCTCCCGTACTGGTACCGCCAGACTTCTCCAAGGACTTTGTTATCTACTGCGACGCCTCGCGACAAGGACTAGGTTGCATTCTCATGCAAGATCGACACGTAATTGCCTACGCTTCACGGCAATTGCACCCACATGAGGAGAATTATCCTACTCATGATCTAGAGCTTGCAGCCGTAGTCTATGCACTTAAGACCTGGCGACATTACCTCCTCGGTAATCGTTGCGAAATATTCACTGATCACCAAAGTCTGAAGTACATCTTCACCCAACCGGATTTGAATCTCAGACAAAGGCGTTGGGTTGAATTGATCACCGACTTCGATTTAGGAATAACCTACACCCCAGGGAAAGCCAACGTCATGGCTGATGCGCTAAGTCGTAAATCTTATTGTAACAACTTGATGTTACAACAAAGTCAACCGCTTCTCCATGAGGAATTTCGGAAGCTAAACCTTCACATTGTTCCTCAAGGTTTTCTTTCCACCTTGGTGGCAAAACCTACTCTTACGGATCAAATCATCGCTGCCCAAAAGCGAGATAAGGGAATATCTAAAATCAAAGAGAACATTGCTAGCGGAGGTGCTAGTTGCTTCTCCTCAAATGATCATGGTGTTGTGTACTTTGAGAACCGTCTAGTGGTTCCCAAGAACCAGCATCTACGGCAGTTGATCCTTAAGGAGGCTCATGAATCTCCTCTCACCATTCATCCCGGTAGTACTAAGATGTATCAGGACCTACGCCAGAGGTTCTGGTGGACTAGGATGAAGAGAGAAATTGCTCAGTATATTGCTAACTGCGACGTCTGTCGTCGTGTAAAAGCAGAGCATCAACGGCCTGCTGGCACCCTTCAACCCTTAGCTATTCCTGAATGGAAATGGGATAAAATTGGTATGGATTTCATTACCGGTTTTCCCAGGACCAAGAGAGGGAATAATGCTATTTTCGTCGTGGTCGATCGTCTTTCCAAAGTAGCCCATTTCTTGCCTGTTCGTGAGAGTATAACCGCTAGTCAGCTGGCAGACCTATACATCTCCCGTATAGTGTCCCTCCATGGTGTTCCTTTGGAAATTAACTCGGATCGAGGAAGTCTTTTCACCTCTCGATTTTGGGAAAGTTTCCAAAATGCTATGGGGACTCGTCTCTCCTTTAGCACCGCCTTCCACCCTCAGTCGAGTGGTCAAGTGGAACGCGTCAACCAGATTCTAGAAGACATGCTTCGAGCCTCTGTTATCTCATTCGGAATGGACTGGGAGAAGTGCCTTCCATTTGCCGAATTCGCTTACAACAACAGCTATCAATCTAGCTTGGGTAAAGCCCCTTTTGAAGTTCTCTATGGACGACGGTGTCGAACACCCCTTAACTGGTCAGAGACCGGGGAAAGACAATTCTTTGGCCCGGACATGATTCAGGAAGCAGAAGAACAAGTTCGCATCGTTCGTGAAAAGTTGAAAACAGCCCAATCTCGTCAAAAGAGTCAATATGACCGAAGACATAAGGCTATGACTTTCGAGGTTGACGAGAAGGCTTATCTTCGGGTCACCCCTCTGAAGGGAACCCATCGTTTCGGTATCAAAGGCAAATTGGCTCCTCGTTACATTGGACCTTTTCGCATTCTCGCCAAACGAGGAGAAGTTGCCTACCAGTTGGAACTACCTCCGCACCTCTCCAGAGTCCACGATGTCTTCCACGTTTCTCAACTCAGGCGTTGCTTCTCGGATCCTATCCGTGAAGTGGACCACGAAACGTTTGATCTCCAAGATAATCTTACATATCGAGAGTACCCCATTCGTATCCTCGATCAGGCCGAACGTACCACCCGACGCCAGAATATCAAGTTTCTCAAAGTTCAATGGTCGCACCATTCTGAAGATGAAGCAACTTGGGAAAGGGAGGATCGTCTTCGACTCGAATATTCCGCCTTCTTTCCGGAGGAACCCAAATCTCGGGACGAGATTCTTTTGAGTGGGGGTGAGTTGTCACACCCTAGCTAGTCATGCATCAGAGTGTGTGCATCATGTTTAAATTTCCATTTAATTTGAAATGGGGATCTGTGAAACCCTCAGAATCATTTTGAAAATGATCCAAATAAAAATTTCTCCAAAAAGGTCCAAGAAAATGCTCATGTTGCTCTCTGAAAATATTGGACAGAGATAAAAATCAAACCAATATTTTTAAGAGCTCATAGGTATTTATTTTGGGCATTTGGAATTAATGCATAATTATTTGCATTGGAAATATATTATTTATATATATTAATATATGTCCAAATATTATGCCATTTATAAAGGAGCTCTGGAATAATATATCTAGCTCCTGCAAAAATTGGCATAAGTTAAATAAATGATTTAATATATTATTTAAATCAAAACAAATGTCAGAAATTAGAAAAACAGAAATAAATAACAGGAGGAGCTTACCTGGGCTCCT
>NW_025231754.1:0-2455 GCF_018294505.1 Triticum aestivum | reverse complement strand
TCCCCCGGCTCTTCCCTCCTCTCCCTCGCTCTCTCTCTCACACGGCCGAACACCACCGTCGCTGCCGTTCGCCACAGCAGCCGTCTCCGGCCACCCCTCGCTCCCCCGACTAGCTCAGAAGCTCCGCCACGACCCCCTCTTCCTCCCCACCGCTCCACGGGTCCCCGGAAGCCCTGCATCGCCGCCACGTCGCCGTTCCCCTCTTCGGGCTCCGACCATCGTCGCCGTCGAATTCGTTATCTCCAGCGCGTCCCCGAGCCCGCTAACCATCCCTGCAGCTCCGCGGTGAGCCCCCGGATCGTTTCCCCCTTCTCCCCTGGTCTCTTCCGACCTCTAGGCCGTAGCCCCACCTTGGCCGAGAGCTCCACGCCGCCGGCGATGTCGCCGTCGTGGCCACGGTCACCGTAGCACCCAACCGAGCACACTATCGTTCTCCACACCTCACTAGGAGCACGCAGCACGCACTAACGCCTCCCCAAACCCCCTGCAACACCGATCCCGACCGCACCCGAACTCCGGCGGCCGCAGCCGAGCTCGCCGCCGTCGACTCCGGCCACCCCTGGCCCAGCCACGGCCACCGTTCGACGCGCGGGAGCAAGGGCTCTCCAACGAGCCCAAGCACGGCCTCGCCCGTGCCCTATAGCGCGATCCCGCGTCGCGCCGCTGTCTCGGGCCTCGCCGGCGTCACGTCGCCGGTGGGTTTGACCCACTTTGACCACGGCAGGAACCCCCCCTGAGTCCCTGACAGGTGGGCCCAGCCCTGTAGCTAATTAGGATTAGTGCTAACCACTAATGGTTAACCCCCTGACACTGACAGTGGGCCCCCAGCGCCACTAACCCCTAATTAGGATTAAACTAACCCTGTTTAACCCCCCTGTCACTGACGTGTGGACCCCACACGTCAGGTTTGACCCCAGCCAGCCGTAGTTGACCACTGACGTCATGCTGGCGCAATAATTATAATTTCTGGATTTAATCTAACTCAGGAAATTCCAGAATATTATTTGAACTTCAAAAATTCATAACTTTTATTCTGTAACTCCAAATTGGACAAATTATATATGAAAAGTGATCAGAAAAATCCAATCTATCCATCTGTACTATTTTCATGCATGATCAAACAAGTTAAATTGATGTTTTAAGCAGAACAAGGAAAAGCACTTAAAGAGGCCATGTTTGAGTTTGAAATTTGAATCTTTGATTCAAATTTGTTCAAACCCTTCTGGTATTAGTTGCATTAGTCCAACACACTCATATTGCCATGTTTCATGCATGCATCATATTGTCGCATATTGTTTGGTGATGTTTGTGCATCGCTGTCCTTTACGACAGGTTCTGCCTCCGAGGAGTACCGTGATTACCCTAACGAAGAACCCTATCAGTGCATCAAACCATCAGGCAAGCAACCAACCATTTGATCATATCGATACAATCCCATGTTCTCGCTCCTGCTCTCTTTTACTGCATTAAGACAACGCGTTTCAAACTGCTGTGTGCTACGGTAGCTGAACCCATTTCCTCTGCATGACCTGTCATTGCCACAGTACTAGATGAAACCCACTAGCATGTGTAGGAGTTGATTGAGCCATATGTATGTGTTGTTCCTACCCTGCTATGCCTGCTATGCTTAGAGTCGTGTCAGGTCTGGTTCATCTGGGTGATGGCTAGAGTGAAATGATTATGTCGGTAATGAGAGTTGTGTGGTGAACACGATTTGGTAAAGGTATCGATGAGAGGCCATGTAGGAGTACATGGTGGGTTGTTTCATTGAAGCCGACCTTAAGCACTGAGATCTGTATGTGTGATTTAACATACAGCTACTACCATGCATTGGGCCCTGAAATATGACCCCGCTCGACTTCTTATTCACCCTAGCTCTCTGTCCAGGAGTTGCAAGTAGTTTCTGGTGTTTGTAGCCTACTGGAGGCCGTGGACAGCGCTGACCGTAGGGGTGGGCTGTGATGCGGTAGGTACGTGGCCTGGTGTACCGAATACCCGTTAGGTATCTCGGGAACCCTGTTCACATCGTTCGGGGCCGTATGGGAAACCTCGGCCGGACTCCCTACGGATGGAACCTGAATAGGCGATAAACCTGGACTAGAGGCTTAAGTGTTTAGGTAGGTCGTGGTCTACACCCACGTCGGCTTTCGCTTGAAGTCTGCCGAGCACATGTCGTGTGCAGACGCTAAGTGGTGGAAACATGTATGAAGAAGTACACCCCTGCAGGGTTAACATGATCTATTCGAATAGCCGCGTCCGCAGTAAAGGACTACTTGGTTGCCTATACAGTTCATAGACAAGTAAATGGAAACTACTAAAAGCCTCAAGATAAGTGTGAGTGCCGAGGATGGCTCTTCCGTAGGAAGACGGAGGTGGATCCTCGGTAGTGTATTGAAGTGGTGAGTAGTGGACTCGTGTGCGCAAAACCATTTCAAGTTGGAGTATCGTAGGATAG
>NW_025231753.1:9221-10784 GCF_018294505.1 Triticum aestivum | reverse complement strand
AACTTCCCTGCAGGGGTGCACCACATAGCCCAACACGCTCGATCCCATTTGGCCGGACACACTTTCCTGGGTCATGCCCGGCCTCGGAAGATCAACACGTCGCAGCCCCACCTAGGCAAAACAGAGAGGCCAGCACGCCGGTCTAAACCTAAGCGCACAGGGGTCTGGGCCCATCGCCCATAGCACACCTGCACGTTGCGTGGGCGGCCGGAAGCAGAACTAGCCCCCTTAATACAAGAGCAGGCTTACGTTCCAATCCGGCGCGCGCCGCTCCGTCGCTGACGTCTGAAGTGCTTCGGCTGATACCACGACGTCGGGATACCCATAACTACTCCCACGTAGATGGTTAGTGCGTATAGGCTCGTAGCCAGACTCAGATCAAATACCAAGATCTCGTTAAGCGTGTTAAGTATCCGCGAACGCCGAACAAGGCCAGGCCCACCTGTCTCCTAGGTGGTCTCAACCTGCCCTGTCGCTCCGCCACAAAGTAACAGTCGAGGGCCGTCGGGAACTCAGGCCCACCTCTACCGGGATGGCGCCACCTGTCCCTTCAGCCCCCTCGTCAGAATCACTTGCGGGTACTCAATGAGCTGACCCGACTTTAGTCACCATCTGTATAGTATGTATGTATGTATAGTATATACCCGTGATCACCTCCCAAGTGATCACGGCCCGATAGTATAGCAAGGCAGACTGACAAGAATGTAGGGTCACTGATGGAACACTATCATCCTATACTAAGCATTTAGGATTGCGGGTAAGGTATCAATGACTGTAGCAGCAATGACAGGCTATGCATCAGAATAGGATTAACGGAAAGCAGTAACATGCTACACTACTCTAATGCAAGCAGTATAGAGAAGAGTAGGCGATATCTGGTGATCAAAGGGGGGGGCTTGCCTGGTTGCTCTGGCAAGAGAGAGGGGTCGTCAACACCGTAGTCGATCACAGGGGGTACCGGCAGTGGCCTCGGGGTCTACCGGAAAAGTAACGGAGGGGGAACATAATAAATAGCAGAGCAATCAAAGCATAACATGACGAATGCGGTGCTAGAGGTGACCTAACGCAGGGATAGATGATACCGGTGAAGGGGGGAAACATCCGGGAAAGTATTCCCGGTGTTTCGTGTTTTCGGGCAGAGGAGCCGGAGGGGGAAAGTTGCGGGTTCGATAGGTTAGGGGTGTGTGGCGGACGAACGGACCGCGTATCCGGATTCGTCACGTCGTTCTGAGCAACTTTCATGTTGAAAACATTTTAATCCGAGTTACGGATTAAAAGATATGATTTTTAAAAGATTTTAACAATTTTGGAATTTAATTATTTATTTAATTAATTCGAAAAAATGTATTTATGACGTCAGCATGATGTCATGCTGACGTCAGCAGTCAACAGGGGTTGACTGAGTCAACCCTGACATGTGGGTCCAGTGGGACCCACCTGTCATTCTCTATTTAGGTTAATTAGGGTTTAGGTTAATCTAATTACAGTTTAATTAAACTTAACTAGTTAATTAATTTAATTAAACCAGATTAATTAACTTAATTAATTAATTAATTAATTAAT
>NW_025231753.1:3875-4328 GCF_018294505.1 Triticum aestivum | reverse complement strand
TAGATCACAAGAAGGGTTAAGCAAACCAAAGGAAAGGAAAGGTGATTACCAGGTTAACAGAACAATGGAAAGGAAAATGTGTTGAAACACATATTCCAGGGGTATATCCTTCCCAAGGACAAGCAGAGCATGATATCCTTGGCAGGATATAATGTAGAAAACTCCTTAGGAAAGGGGAGAGAAATTTCATGACATTACCGATGCAACGGTGTTTGGGGTAATTGAGCAAGTAACATTTAGCATTGGGCTTCAAATGTTCTTGTTGAGAATCGGAGCACCATTGACATGCTTCGAGGTAGCATTGACATGGTCTTCAGGTGAAGATCAAACTTTGGAAACACAAAGGATCCATCAGGAATAACTGGTAGAATAAGTCTTGCAATTTCCTCATGGATGAATGGATAACCTTGCTGAAAAGGAATCTATAATGATAGATCCTCCAGCCGGGGGGGG
>NW_025231753.1:0-3865 GCF_018294505.1 Triticum aestivum | reverse complement strand
TCGGAGTACCATTGACATGCTTCGAGATAGCATTGACATGGTCTTCAGGTGAAGATCAGACTTAGGAAACACGAAGGATCCATCAGGAATAACTTGTAGAATAAGTCTTACAATTTCCTCATGGACGAATGGATAACCTAGCTGAAAAGGAATCTATAATGATAGGTCCTCCAGCCGGGGGGGGGGGGTGCTAGGCATGACATCATGTTACCGGGTCATCAAAGGATCAACATCATAACTCTTGGAAAGTTGTCCCAACCATCATATCTGACGGAGATTCAGGTATGATTGGTGTCAGGATACCTCAGACTTAGGATACCTGAGAAGAAAAGGTGCGGCGCAAATTGACGAGATGACAATGTAAGATTCTCGGGGAAATGAACTACGAAGTGTTTTCCATTATCAAGAGTCCATCATTAACCCAAGGAGAGGACAAGGAGGTGTCTGGTGAACTCAACGGCAATTCACCGAGATTCTCAAAAGATGGATTTCCACAATTAAGTGAACAAGGAGATAACATTGGTCAGATCAAATGATATAATGATGTATGCTCGAGGGAAAACATACACAACTGAAAAATGGTAGAAGGGTGCACCCCGGAATCTGGACTAGGTAGCACGATCAATGTTCGAATGATGATTCAATAAGCAATAGACTTAGAATGAAACTTGACCATTACTACAAAGCAATAGGGTTGCTAGAAGCTTGAATTCACACCTCATAGTTTCAAATGTCGGTATTCCGGTTAGAAACAACACGGGTAACAAGAAAGAATGGTGAGGGTGAGAAGTATCACCATACCAAGAACTCTTAAGAGGTGGAGAAATTCTCACCACATTCTTGACAAAAAGAGATGGTAATACTTCCGAGGTAAGGAAGATCAACTGCTGGGTAGCAGGGATCTCAAGGTTTACACAAAACACGAACAAGTTTGTGTTGAACGGGGGGCAATAAAGTGGTCGATGATAATATAAATCATCAAGGGCAAGGATGGTATTTCTCTTCATGAATTCAATTGATATCCCGGAAGAGCTCAAAATGTTAATGATGATCATGACACAATTGTCGAGAGATTCCACGAAGAAGCAATCGAACAGCGACGACATCAAGAAAAAGCAATGGTGAAGCAAAGGGTCATTGGAACCATGGATAAGACACAAACTCGAAATCAAGCTTGCTGTTCAAGGCGAAATGATATGATGAGGAAGATCGACGTAAGCTTAGCTCATCATCGAAGGTTGTGCTCCAGGATTAAGGACCAAGTAGCACAGTTAGAATCGTCACGACAATGATATAGCCAAACAGGCTAGGAATGCTGTGATCGGGTACAAACTCGTACTTATAGAAGCTTATTGAAGAGTTGTTGAACCGTAGAGCGGACTCGGTTCAGTTATCGGGGTCTTTGAGTGTTCAGTAACTCAGGGCCCGTGAAAAATTGGAATCAGTGGAAAGGTAGCACTTGATGAAGAACTCATAAGATGTTATGCAGTTCCATGATAATCTCGAGATACCGGGGGCAACACTCAACGACAGATCAAAGTAGAGGTTGGACTGGGGTATTACTCTGTAGAAGGCAAGTGCTTAAACTTGCACGAGAAATGGTATTTAAAGGAGAACATGGTCGGAAACCATGATCATAAATGATCGAACCACGGATACAAGATGAACTTATAACAAGGGGGTAACTATTTTTACGAGCAGCTTCCATGATAAGTTATACATCGTGTCCATGGGCATGAACGCAAGGTTCAAGGTCGACTCCCACTTCTTCAATGTATAACCTTCCATTCACTTCTCGCTTTGATAAAAGCATTAGTGTTGAAAGTTTTACCTGGTGAAATACCAGAAGAGTATGACTCGTGAAAACTTCCGAGTTCACACATATTAAGGAAGGCCTAGGTTCAACCCATCAGGGTATCATGGAAATATATACCACAAGCTACAATAGTAAATACAACCAGCTCGAAAGCTGAGCATGGTTGAGAAAGCAGAGGATACAATTTACCAAAGGCATTATGTATCGAAGAAGGAACTCACAAAGTGATTAATTATGAAGGAAACTGTCGGATAATAATCCAACAAAGGACTTGACGGTCCACAAAGGATATGATATGAGTATCGTTACTCAACCAGAAGAGGAAGGCATGCAAATGCAACAGGTTATGGAATCATCTGAGTAATTTGCAGCTTAAATGCAAAGGAATTATGTTTTCCAAAACAAAGGATCAGAAGCAATGCTCTGATTAGGGGTGGATAAGTCGAATAGCCTTAGGGTACAATCAAAGACAATTGGATTGGTCGAGAACCAATTCCAGTTAAAAGAATGGCAGCTCAGCCGGAAAAGTAATTTATAATGATCAATGATGATTGCGTGTATTCGCAGACGTATTGAGTCAACAGACTCAAAATGATAATGACAAGGAATGTCAATATGACCACGAGACTTATGGGATTAACCATAATGCAAAAGCAAGAATTTCAAGAGCCAAAGGCCCCAAAGGATTTTCGGAAGATCGAATATTATTTTGAAGACTTTTGTGAAACACATGGACAACTGGGGTTGAGTGGATACTCGACAAGTGCGAGGATTTATTTGAAGGGGTATTCATGTGGCATAGAACTGCTAGGCAGTAGGCACAAGGTATTCTCGGAACAATAGAGAAAACTTCGGGGTATCTTGTAATAACAAGATCAATGGGGGATGATCGTATGAATGGCAGGTGTAAGTAGTTATCCATACAGATTTATCGGTGGTCAGGAATAGCAAAGGTGATGGGCACAAAGTCTCGAGAGAATATCAAAGAGTATCTCCGAAATCTTCTGGTGCAGTCGGTGACCATCTGGACTGAAGGGGCTCTCCGGGAGAAAGTATTTTCGAGAACCTAAAGTTAGTTTTTAGTAAAAATCGTTTAACCCGAATAGAAGAGGGTTCAGAATCCCAGAGTATAGGTCGAGGAGTAAAGATCCTACTACCACCTGATGGCGACGTGGGCCCATGGGCCGCACAGCCATGTTAGTAAAAGTTTAGTAAAGTCTAGACTCGACTTCGGCCAAGGAGTTGGAAGGGGGATTCCTACAGGCAGTCGGCTCTGATACCAACTTGTGACGCCCCCGATTCAATCGTACACTAATCATGCACGCAAATGGGTACGATCAAGATCAGGGACTCACGGGAAGATATCACAACACAACTCTACAAATAAAATAAGTCATACAAGCATCATAATACAAGCCAGGGGCCTCGAGGGCTCGAATACAAGTGCTCGATCATAGACGAGTCAGCGGAAGCAACAATATCTGAGTACAGACATAAGTTAAACAAGTTTGCCTTAAGAAGGCTAGCACAAACTGGGATACAGATCGAAAGAGGCGCAGGCCTCCTGCCTGGGATCCTCCTAACTACTCCTGGTCGTCGTCGTCAGCCTGCACGTAGCAGCAGGCACCTCCAATGTAGTAGTCGTCGTCGACGGTGGCGTCTGGCTCCAGGGCTCCAACATCTGGTTGCGACAACCAGAAAGAAAGGAAAGGGGAAAAGGGGGGGAGAAAGCAACCGTGAGTACTCATCCAAAGTACTCGCAAGCAAGGAACTACACTACATATGCATGGGTATATGTGTAAGGAGGCCATATCGGTGGACTGAACTGCAGAATGCCAGAATAAGAGGGGGATAGCTAGTCCTATCGAAGACTACGCTTCTGGCAGCCTCCGTCTTGCATCAAGTAGGAGAGAGTAGATCGAAGCCCTCCAAGTAGCATCTCCAAGTAGCAACTCCAAGTAGCATCTCCAGTAGCATCGCATAGCATAATCCTACCCGGCGATCCTCTCCTCGTCGCCCTGCGGAAAAGCGATCACCGGGTTGTCTGTG
>NW_025231752.1:0-10784 GCF_018294505.1 Triticum aestivum | reverse complement strand
CCGGGGTTCGTTAATCGTGGAAATCACTCCGGGACCCCAAAACAGTGAGTAATAGTATACAAAAAAGGCAAGAATCGGAGAAAAGTGTAAGTGTTGATGACCGAAACGTAAACGCACCCCGCGGTTTGTTAATCGTTGAAATCACTTCGATACCCCAAAACAGTGCGTAATACTCCACGAAACGGGCCAGAATCGGCCAAAACTGCGAGTGTTGATGAGCGACACATAAATGCACCCCGGTGTTCGTCAAACATGGAAATCACGCCGAGACCCAAAAACAGAGTAATAGTCCAAGAAACGGGCCAGAATTGGCCAAAACTGTGAGTGTTGATGACCGACACGTAAATGCACCCCGTGGTTTGTTAATCGTGGAAATCACTCCGGGGGCCCAAAAAAGTGAGTAATAGTCCATGATACGGGCCAGAATCAGCCAAAACTATGAGTATTGATGACCGACACGTAATCGGGCCTTGGGGTTCAACAACTATGGAAATCACTTCGGGACCTGAAAACAATGAGTAATAGTCCACAAAACACGTTAGAATTGGCCAAAATTGTGAGTGTTGCTGACCGACACGTAAACACAACCCGGGGTCATTTCGGGACCCCATAACTAAGTAATAGTCCAAGAAACGGGCCAGAATCGGCCCAAGCTGCGATTGTTGATGACCTACACTTAAGCGCACCTTGGGGTTCAACAACCATGGAAATCGCTTTGGGGCCCCAAAACGGTGAGTAACAGTCCACGAAACGGGTCAGAATCGACAAAACCGCGAGTGTTGATAACCAACCCGTAAGCGCACCCAAGGGTTCGTTAATCGTGGAAATCACTCCGGGGCCCCAAAAAAGTGAGCAATAGTCCACGAAACGGGCCAGAATCGGCCAAAACTGTGAGTGTTGATGACCGACACGTAAATGCACGCCGGGGTTCGTTAATCGTGGAAATCACTCCGGGAACCCAAAACAGTGAGTAATAGTATACAAAAAAGGCAAGAATCGGACAAAAGTGTAAGTGTTGATGACTGAAACGTAAACGCACCCCGCGGTTTATTAATCGTTGAAATCACTTCGATACCCCAAAACAGTGCGTAATACTCCACGAAACGGGCCAGAATCGGCCAAAACTGCGAGTGTTGATGAGCGACACATAAATGCACCCCGGTGTTCGTCAAACATGGAAATCACGCCGAGACCCAAAAACAGAGTAATAGTCCAAGAAACGGGCCAGAATTGGCCAAAACTGTGAGTGTTGATGACGGACACGTAAATGGACCCCGTGGTTTGTTAATCGTGGAAATCACTCCGGGGGCCCAAAAAAGTGAGTAATATTCCATGATACGGGCCAGAATCAGCCAAAACTATGAGTATTGATGACCGACAGGTAATCGGGCCTTGGGGTTCAACAACTATGGAAATCACTTCGGGACCTAAAAACAGTGAGTAATAGTCCACAAAACACGTTGGAATTGGCCAAAATTGTGAGTGTTGCTGACCGACACGTAAACACAACCCGGGGTCATTTCGGGACCCCGTAACTAAGTAATAGTCCAAGAAACGGGCCAGAATCGGCCCAAACTGCGATTGTTGATGACTTACACTTAAGCGCACCTTGGGGTTCAACAACCATGGAAATCGCTTTGGGGCCCCAAAACGGTGAGTAACAGTCCACGAAACGGGTCAGAATCGACAAAAACCGCGAGTGTTGATAACCAACCCGTAAGCGCACCCAAGGGTTCCTTAATCGTGGAAATCACTCCGGGGCCCCAAAAAAGTGAGCAATAGTCCACGAAACGGGCCAGAATCGGCCAAAACTGTGAGTGTTGATGACCGACACGTAAACGCATGCCGGGGTTCGTTAATCGTGGAAATCACTCCGGGACCCCAAAACAGTGAGTAATAGTATACAAAAAAGGCAAGAATCGGACAAAAGTGTAAGTGTTGATGACCGAAACGTAAACGCACCCCGCGATTTGTTAATCGTTGAAATCACTTCGATACCCCAAAACAGTGCGTAATACTCCACGAAACGGGCCAGAATCGGCCAAAACTGCGAGTGTTGATGAGCGACACATAAATGCACCCCGGTGTTCGTCAAACATGGAAATCACGCCGAGACCCAAAAACAGAGTAATAGTCCAAGAAACGGGCCAGAATTGGCCAAAACTGTGAGTGTTGATGACCAACACGTAAATGCACCCCGTGGTTTGTTAATCGTGGAAATCACTCCGGGGGCCCAAAAAAGTGACTAATAGTCCATGATACGGGCCAGAATCAGCCAAAACTATGAGTATTGATGACCGACACGTAATCGGGCCTTGGGGTTCAACAACTATGGAAATCACTTCGGGACCTGAATACAGTGAGTAATAGTCCACAAAACACGTTAGAATTGGCCAAAATTGTGAGTGTTGCTGACTGACACGTAAACACAACCCGGGGTCATTTCGGGACCCCATAACTAAGTAGTAGTCCAAGAAACGGGCCAGAATCGGCCCAAACTGCGATTGTTGATGACTTACACTTAAGCGCACCTTGGGGTTCAACAACCATGGAAATCGCTTTGGGGCCCCAAAACGGTGAGTAACAGTCCACGAAACGGGTCAGAATCGACAAAAACCGCGAGTGTTGATAACCAACCCGTAAGCGCACCCAAGGGTTCCTTAATCGTGGAAATCACTCCGGGGCCCCAAAAAAGTGAGCAATAGTCCAGGAAACGGGCCAGAATCGGACAAAACTGTGAGTGTTGATGACCGACACGTAAACGCACGCCGGGGTTCGTTAATCGTGGAAATCACTCCGGGACCCCAAAACAGTGAGTAATAGTATACAAAAAAGGCAATAATCGGACAAAAGTGTAAGTGTTGATGACCGAAACGTAAACGCACCCCGCGGTTTGTTAGTCGTTGAAATCACTTCGATACCCCAAAACAGTGCGTAATACTCCACGAAACGGGCCAGAATCGGCCAAAACTGCGAGTGTTGATGAGCGACACATAAATGCACCCCGGTGTTCGTCAAACATGGAAATCACGCCGAGACCCAAAAACAGAGTAATAGTCCAAGAAACGGGCCAGAATTGGCCGAAACTGTGAGTGTTGATGACCGACACGTAAATGCACCCAGTGGTTTGTTAATCGTGGAAATCACTCCGGGGGCCCAAAAAAGTGAGTAATAGTCCATGATACGGGCCAGAATCAGCCAAAACTATGAGTATTGATGACCGACACGTAATCGGGCCTTGGGGTTCAACAACTATGGAAATCACTTCGGGACCTGAAAACAATGAGTAATAGTCCACAAAACACGTTAGAATTGGCCAAAATTGTGAGTGTTGCTGACCGACACGTAAACACAACCCGGGGTCATTTCGGGACCCCATAACTAAGTAATAGTCCAAGAAACGGGCCAGAATCGGCCCAAACTGCGATTGTTGATGACTTACACTTAAGCGCACCTTGGGGTTCAACAACCATGGAAATCGCTTTGGGGCCCCAAAACGGTGAGTAACAGTCCACGAAACGGGTCAGAATCGACAAAAACCGCGAGTGTTGATAACCAACCCTTAAGCGCACCTAAGGGTTCCTTAATCGTGGAAATCACTCCGGGGCCCCAAAAAAGTGAGCAATAGTCCACGAAACGGGCCAGAATCGGCCAAAACTGTGAGTGTTGATGACCGACACGTAAACGCACGCCGGGGTTCGTTAATCGTGGAAATCACTCCGGGACCCCAAAACAGTGAGTAATAGTATACAAAAAAGGCAAGAATCTGACAAAAATGTAAGTGTTGATGACCGAAATGTAAACGCACCCCGCGGTTAGTTAATCGTTGAAATCACTTCGATACCCCAAAACAGTGCGTAATACTCCACGAAATGGGCCAGAATCGGCCAAAACTGCGAGTGTTGATGAGTGACACATAAATGCACCCCGGTGTTCGTCAATCATGGAAATCACGCTGAGACCCAAAAACAGAGTAATAGTCCAAGAAACAGGCCAGAATCGGCCAAAACTGTGAGTGTGGATGACCGACACGTAAATGCACCCCGTGGTTCGTTAATCGTGGAAATCACTCTGGGGGCCCAAAAAAGTGAGTATGATACGGGCCAGAATCAGCCAAAACTATGAGTATTGATGACCGACACGTAAGCGCGCCTTGGGGTTCAACAACTATGGAAATCACTTCGGGACCTAAAAATAGTGAGTAATAGTCCACAAAACACGTTAGAATTGGCCAAAATTGTGAGTGTTGCTGACCGACACGTAAACACAACCCGGGGTCATTTCGGGACCCCCATAACTAAGTAATAGTCCAAGAAACGGGCCAGAATCGGCCCAAGCTGCGATTGTTGATGACCTACACTTAAGCGCACCTTGGGGTTCAACAACCATGGAAATCGCTTTGGGGCCCCAAAACGGTGAGTAACAGTCCACGAAACGGGTCAGAATCGACAAAACCGCGAGTGTTGATAACCAACCCGTAAGCGCACCCAAGGGTTCGTTAATCGTGGAAATCACTCCGGGGCCCCAAAAAAGTGAGCAATAGTCCACGAAACGGGCCAGAATCGGCCAAAACTGTGAGTGTTGATGACCGACACGTAAATGCACGCCGGGGTTCGTTAATCGTGGAAATCACTCCGGGACCCCAAAACAGTGAGTAATAGTATACAAAAAAGGCAAGAATCGGACAAAAGTGTAAGTGTTGATGACTGAAACGTAAACGCACCCCGCGGTTTATTAATCGTTGAAATCACTTCGATACCCCAAAACAGTGCGTAATACTCCACGAAACGGGCCAGAATCGGCCAAAACTGCGAGTGTTGATGAGCGACACATAAATGCACCCCGGTGTTCGTCAAACATGGAAATCACGCCGAGACCCAAAAACAGAGTAATAGTCCAAGAAACGGGCCAGAATTGGCCAAAACTGTGAGTGTTGATGACGGACACGTAAATGGACCCCGTGGTTTGTTAATCGTGGAAATCACTCCGGGGGCCCAAAAAAGTGAGTAATAGTCCATGATACGGGCCAGAATCAGCCAAAACTATGAGTATTGATGACCGACAGGTAATCGGGCCTTGGGGTTCAACAACTATGGAAATCACTTCGGGACCTAAAAACAGTGAGTAATAGTCCACAAAACACGTTGGAATTGGCCAAAATTGTGAGTGTTGCTGACCGACACGTAAACACAACCCGGGGTCATTTCGGGACCCCGTAACTAAGTAATAGTCCAAGAAACGGGCCAGAATCGGCCCAAACTGCGATTGTTGATGACTTACACTTAAGCGCACCTTGGGGTTCAACAACCATGGAAATCGCTTTGGGGCCCCAAAACGGTGAGTAACAGTCCACGAAACGGGTCAGAATCGACAAAAACCGCGAGTGTTGATAACCAACCCGTAAGCGCACCCAAGGGTTCCTTAATCGTGGAAATCACTCCGGGGCCCCAAAAAAGTGAGCAATAGTCCACGAAACGGGCCAGAATCGGCCAAAACTGTGAGTGTTGATGACCGACACGTAAACGCATGCCGGGGTTCGTTAATCGTGGAAATCACTCCGGGACCCCAAAACAGTGAGTAATAGTATACAAAAAAGGCAAGAATCGGACAAAAGTGTAAGTGTTGATGACCGAAACGTAAACGCACCCCGCGATTTGTTAATCGTTGAAATCACTTCGATACCCCAAAACAGTGCGTAATACTCCACGAAACGGGCCAGAATCGGCCAAAACTGCGAGTGTTGATGAGCGACACATAAATGCACCCCGGTGTTCGTCAAACATGGAAATCACGCCGAGACCCAAAAACAGAGTAATAGTCCAAGAAACGGGCCAGAATTGGCCAAAACTGTGAGTGTTGATGACCAACACGTAAATGCACCCCGTGGTTTGTTAATCGTGGAAATCACTCCGGGGGCCCAAAAAAGTGACTAATAGTCCATGATACGGGCCAGAATCAGCCAAAACTATGAGTATTGATGACCGACACGTAATCGGGCCTTGGGGTTCAACAACTATGGAAATCACTTCGGGACCTGAATACAGTGAGTAATAGTCCACAAAACACGTTAGAATTGGCCAAAATTGTGAGTGTTGCTGACCGACACGTAAACACAACCCGGGGTCATTTCGGGACCCCATAACTAAGTAGTAGTCCAAGAAACGGGCCAGAATCGGCCCAAACTGCGATTGTTAGTGTTGATGACCGACACGTAAACGCACGCCGGGGTTCGTTAATCGTGGAAATCACTCCGGGACCCCAAAACAGTGAGTAATAGTATACAAAAAAGGCAAGAATCGGACAAAAGTGTAAGTGTTGATGACCGAAACGTAAACGCACCCCGCGGTTTGTTAATCGTTGAAATCACTTCGATACCCCAAAACAGTGCGTAATACTCCACGAAACGGGCCAGAATCGGCCAAAACTGCGAGTGTTGATGAGCGACACATAAATGCACCCCGGTGTTCGTCAAACATGGAAATCACGCCGAGACCCAAAAACAGAGTAATAGTCCAAGAAACGGGCCAGAATTGGCCAAAACTGTGAGTGTTGATGACCGACACGTAAATGCACCCCGTGGTTTGTTAATCGTGGAAATCACTCCGGGGGCCCAAAAAAGTGAGTAATAGTCCATGATACGGGCCAGAATCAGCCAAAACTATGAGTATTGATGATCGACACATAATCGGGCCTTGGGGTTCAACAACTATGGAAATCACTTCGGGACCTGAAAACAGTGAGTAATAGTCCACAAAACACGTTAGAATTGGCCAAAATTGTGAGTGTTGCTGACCGACACGTAAACACAACCCGGGGTCATTTCGGGACCCCATAACTAAGTAATAGTCCAAGAAACGGGCCAGAATCGGCCCAAACTGCGATTGTTGATGACTTACACTTAAGCGCACCTTGGGGTTCAACAACCATGGAAATCGCTTTGGGGCCCCAAAACAGTGAGTAACAGTCCACGAAACGGGTCAGAATCGACAAAAACCGCGAGTGTTGATAACCAACCCGTAAGCGCACCCAAGGGTTCCTTAATCGTGGAAATCACTCCGGGGCCCCAAAAAAGTGAGCAATAGTCCACGAAACGGGCCAGAATCGGCCAAAACTGTGAGTGTTGATGACCGACACGTAAACGCACGCCGGGGTTCGTTAATCGTGGAAATCACTCCGGGACCCCAAAACAGTGAGTAATAGTATACAAAAAAGGCAAGAATCGGACAAAAGTGTAAGTGTTGATGACCGAAACGTAAACGCACCCCGCGGTTTGTTAATCGTTGAAATCACTTCGATACCCCAAAACAGTGCGTAATACTCCACGAAACGGGCCAGAATCGGCCAAAACTGCGAGTGTTGATGAGCGACACATAAATGCACCCCGGTGTTCGTCAAACATGGAAATCACACCGAGACCCAAAAACAGAGTAATAGTCCAAGAAACGGGCCAGAATTGGCCAAAACTGTGAGTGTTGATGACCGACACGTAAATGCACCCCGTGGTTTGTTAATCGTGGAAATCACTCCGGGGGCCCAAAAAAGTGAGTAATAGTCCATGATACGGGCCAGAATCAGCCAAAACTATGAGTATTGATGACCGACACGTAATCGGGCCTTGGGGTTCAACAACTATGGAAATCACTTCGGGACCTGAAAACAGTGAGTAATAGTCCACAAAACACGTTAGAATTGGCCAAAATTGTGAGTGTTGCTGACCGACACGTAAACACAACCCGGGGTCATTTCGGGACCCCATAACTAAGTAATAGTCCAAGAAACGGGCCAGAATCGGCCCAAACTCCGATTGTTGATGACTTACACTTAAGCGCACCTTGGGGTTCAACAACCATGGAAATCGCTTTGGGGCCCCAAAACGGTGAGTAACAGTCCACGAAACGGGTCAGAATCGACAAAAACCGCGAGTGTTGATAACCAACCCGTAAGCGCACCCAAGGGTTCCTTAATCGTGGAAATCACTCCGGGGCCCCAAAAAAGTGAGCAATAGTCCACGAAACGGGCCAGAATCGGCCAAAACTGTGAGTGTTGATGACCGACACGTAAACGCACGCCGGGGTTCGTTAATCGTGGAAATCACTCCGGGACCCCAAAACAGTGAGTAATAGTATACAAAAAAGGCAAGAATCGGACAAAAGTGTAAGTGTTGATGACCGAAACGTAAATGCACCCCGCGGTTCGTTAATCGTTGAAATCACTTCGATACCCCAAAACAGTGCGTAATACTCCACGAAACGGGCCAGAATCGGCCAAAACTGCGAGTGTTGATGAGCGACACATAAATGCACCCCGGTGTTGGTCAATCATGGAAATCACGCCGAGACCCAAAAACAGAGTAATAGTCCAAGAAACGGGCCAGAATTGGCCAAAACTGTGAGTGTTGATGACCGACACGTAAATGCACCCCGTGGTTCGTTAATCGTGGAAATCACTCCGGGGGCCCAAAAAAGTGAGTAATAGTCCATGATACGGGCCAGAATCAGCCAAAACTATGAGTATTGATGACCGACACGTAATCGGGCCTTGGGGTTCAACAACTATGGAAATCACTTCGGGACCTGAAAACAGTGAGTAATAGTCCACAAAACACGTTAGAATTGGCCAAAATTGTGAGTGTTGCTGACCGACACGTAAACACAACCCGGGGTCATTTCGGGACCCCATAACTAAGTAATAGTCCAAGAAACGGGCCAGAATCGGCCCAAACTGCGATTGTTGATGACTTACACTTAAGCGCACCTTGGGGTTCAACAACCATGGAAATCGCTTTGGGGCCCCAAAACAGTGAGTAACAGTCCACGAAACGGGTCAGAATCGACAAAAACCGCGAGTGTTGATAACCAACCCGTAAGCGCACCCAAGGGTTCCTTAATCGTGGAAATCACTCCGGGGCCCCAAAAAAGTGAGCAATAGTCCACGAAACGGGCCAGAATCGGCCAAAACTGTGAGTGTTGATGACCGACACGTAAACGCACGCCGGGGTTCGTTAATCGTGGAAATCACTCCGGGACCCCAAAACAGAGAGTAATAGTATACAAAAAAGGCAAGAATCGGACAAAAGTGTAAGTGTTGATGACCGAAACGTAAACGCACCCCGCGGTTTGTTAATCGTTGAAATCACTTCGATACCCCAAAACAGTGCGTAATACTCCACGAAACGGGCCAGAATCGGCCAAAACTGCGAGTGTTGATGAGCGACACATAAATGCACCCCGGTGTTCGTCAAACATGGAAATCACGCCGAGACCCAAAAACAGAGAAATAGTCCAAGAAACGGGCCAGAATTGGCCAAAACTGTGAGTGTTGATGACCGACACGTAAATGCACCCCGTGGTTTGTTAATCGTGGAAATCACTCCGGGGGCCCAAAAAAGTGAGTAATAGTCCATGATACGGGCCAGAATCAGCCAAAACTATGAGTATTGATGACCGACACGTAATCGGGCCTTGGGGTTCAACAACTATGGAAATCACTTCGGGACCTGAAAACAGTGAGTAATAGTCCACAAAACACGTTAGAATTGGCCAAAATTGTGAGTGTTGCTGACCGACACGTAAACACAACCCGGGGTCATTTCGGGACCCCATAACTAAGTAATAGTCCAAGAAACGGGCCAGAATCGGCCCAAACTGCGATTGTTGATGACTTACACTTAAGCGCACCTTGGGGTTCAACAACCATGGAAATCGCTTTGGGGCCCCAAAACGGTGAGTAACAGTCCACGAAACGGGTCAGAATCGACAAGAACCGCGAGTGTTCATAACCAACCCGTAAGCGCACCCAAGGGTTCCTTAATCGTGGAAATCACTCCGGGGCCCCAAAAAAGTGAGCAATAGTCCACGAAACGGGCCAGAATCGGCCAAAACTGTGAGTGTTGATGACCGACACGTAAACGCACGCCGGGGTTCGTTAATCATGGAAATCACTCCGGGACCCCAAAACAGTGAGTAATAGTATACAAAAAAGGCAAGAATCGGACAAAAGTGTAAGTGTTGATGACCGAAACGTAAACGCACCCCGCGGTTTGTTAATCGTTGAAATCACTTCGATACCCCAAAACAGTGCGTAATACTCCACGAAACGGGCCAGAATCGGCCAAAACTGCGAGTGTTGATGAGCGACACATAAATGCACCCCGGTGTTCGTCAAACATGGAAATCACGCCGAGACCCAAAAACAGAGTAATAGTCCAAGAAATGGGCCAAAATTGGCCAAAACTGTGAGTGTTGATGACCGACACGTAAATGCACCCCGTGGTTTGTTAATCGTGGAAATCACTCCGGGGGCCCAAAAAAGTGAGTAATATTCCATGATACGGGCCAGAATCAGCCAAAACTATGAGTATTGATGACCGACGCGTAATCGGGCCTTGGGGTTCAACAACTATGGAAATCACTTCGGGACCTGAAAACAGTGAGTAATAGTCCACAAAACACGTTAGAATTGGCCAAAATTGTGAGTGTTGCTGACCGACACGTAAACACAACCCGGGGTCATTTCGGGACCCCATAACTAAGTAATAGTCCAAGAAACGGGCCAGAATCGGCCCAAACTGCGATTGTTGATGACTTACACTTAAGCGCACCTTGGGGTTCAACAACCATGGAAATCGCTTTGGGGCCCCAAAACGGTGAGTAACAGTCCACGAAACGGGTCAGAATCGACAAAAACCGCGAGTGTTGATAACCAACCCGTAAGCGCACCCAAGGGTTCCTTAATCGTGGAAATCACTCCGGGGCCCCAAAAAAGTGAGCAATAGTCCACGAAAC
>NW_025231751.1:9611-10784 GCF_018294505.1 Triticum aestivum | reverse complement strand
TTTTTTTGAACTTATTTGAACTCCATAGTTTTTCTGTGCTCAAAATGCACCATTAAAAGCCGCATCATCAATTTTCAACCCTTTCTGACTTCATTTGTTATTTTTCATGCATTTACTGATTATTTTGAGCTATAAGACCCTGAAATTGAAAAGCATTTCAAATGAACTCTGAAAAGGTTGAAAGTTGGCATGGTATCATCATTTGACCCACATAGCATGTGCAAGAAAGTAGAGAGGGTTACGGCAAAAACTGGATGCACTTCGTGTACAAAACGGACAATCTCTTTCGAAGTATCAGGGTTTCATACAGAAACTCGTCTGTTACAAAGGGATTTCATTTTTTTGAACTTATTTGAACTCCATACTTTTTCTGTGCTCAAAATGCACCATTAAAAGCCGCATCATCAATTTTCAACCCTTTCTAACTTCATTTGTTATTTTTCATGCATTTACTGATTATTTTGAGCTATAAGACCCTGAAATTGAAAAGCATTTCAAATGAACTCTGAAAAGGTTGAAAGTTGGCATGGTATCATCATTTGACCCACATAGCATGTGCAAGAAAGTAGAGAGGGTTACGGCAAAAACTGGATGCACTTCGTGTACAAAACGGACAATCTCTTTCGAAGTATCAGGGTTTCGTACGGAAACTTGTCTGTTACAAAGGGATTTCATTTTTTTTGAACTTATTTGAACTCCTTAGTTTTTCTGTGCTCAAAATGCACCATTCAAAGCCGCTTCATCCATTTTCAACCCTTTCTAACTTCATTTGTTATTTTTCATGCATTTACTGATTATTTTGAGCTATAAGACCCTGAAATTGAAAACCATTTCAAATGAACTCTGAAAAGGTTGAAAGTTGGCATGGTATCATCATTTGACCCACATAGCATGTGCAAGAAAGTAGAGAGGGTTACGGCAAAAACTGGATGCACTTCGTGTACAAAACGGACAATCTCTTTCGAAGTATCAGGGTTTCGTACGGAAACTTGTCTGTTACAAAGGGATTTCATTTTTTTGAACTTATTTTAACTCCATAGTTTTTCTGTGCTCAAAATGCACCATTCAAAGCCGCATCATCAATTTTCAACCCTTTCTGACTTCATTTTTTTTCATGCATTTACTGATTATTTTGAGCTATAAGACCCTGAAATTGAAATTCATTTCAAATGA
>NW_025231751.1:813-2271 GCF_018294505.1 Triticum aestivum | reverse complement strand
CAGGGTTTCATACGGAAACTTGTCTGTTACAAAGGGACTTCATTTTTTTGAACTTATTTGAACTCCATAGTTTTTCTGTGCTCAAAATGCACCATTCAAAGCCGCATCATCCATTTTCAACCCTTTCTGACTTCATTTGTTATTTTTCATGCAATTACTGATTATTTTGAGCTATAAGACCCTGAAATTGAAAAGCATTTCAAATGAACTCTGAAAAGGTTGAAAGTTGGCATGGTATCATCATTTGACCCACATAGCATGTGCAAGAAAGTAGAGAGGGTTACGGCAAAAACTGGATGCACTTCGTGTACAAAACGGACAATCTCTTTCGAAGTATCAGGGTTTCATACGGAAACTTGTCTGTTACAAAGGGATTTCATTTTTTTTGAACTTATTTGAACTCCATAGTTTTTCCGTGCTCAAAATGTACCATTCAAAGCCGCATCATCCATTTTCAACCCTTTCTGACATCATTTTTTTTCATGCATTTACTGATTATTTTGAGCTATAAGACCTTGAAATTGAAAAGCATTTCAAATGAACTGTGAATACGTTGAAATTTGGCATGGTATCATAATTTGACCCACATAGAATGTGCAAGAATGTAGAGAGGGTTACGGCAAAAATTGGATGCACTTCGTGTACAAAACGGACAATCTCTTTCGAAGTATCAGGGTTTCATACAGAAACTCGTCTGTTACAAAGGGAATTCATTTTTTTGAACTTATTTGAACTCCATAGTTTTTCTGTGCTCAAAATGCACCATTAAAAGCCGCATCATCAATTTTCAACCCTTTCTGACTTCATTTGTTATTTATCATGCATTTACTGATTATTTTGAGCTATAAGACCCTGAAATTGAAAAGCATTTCAAATGAACTCTGAAAAGGTTGAAAGTTGGCATGGTATCATCATTTGACCCACATAGCATGTGCAAGAAAGTAGAGAGGGTTACGGCAAAAACTGGATGCACTTCGTGTACAAAACGGACAATCTCTTTCGAAGTATCAGGGTTTCGTACGGAAACTTGTCTGTTACAAAGGGATTTCCTTTAACTTATTTTAACTCCATAGTTTTTCTGTGCTCAAAATGCACCATTCAAAGCCGCATCATCAATTTTCAACCCTTTCTGACTTCATTTTTTTTTCATGCATTTACTGATTATTTTGAGCTATAAGACCCTGAAATTGAAAAGCATTTCAAATGAACTCTGAAAAGGTTGAAAGTTGGCATGGTATCATCATTTGACCCACATAGCATTTCGTGTATAAAACGGACAATCTCTTTCGAAGTATCAGGGTTTCATACGAAAACTTGTCTGTTATAAAGGGATTTCATTTTTTTGAACTTATTTTAACTCCATAGTTTTTCTGTGCTCAAAATGCACCATTCAAAGCCGCATCATCAATTTTCAACCCTTTCTGACTTCATTTTTTTTTCATGCCTTTCCTGATTATT
>NW_025231751.1:0-769 GCF_018294505.1 Triticum aestivum | reverse complement strand
TTCATTTGTTATTTTTCATGCATTTACTGATTATTTTGAGCTATAAGACCCTGAAATTGAAAAGCATTTCAAATGAACTCTGAAAAGGTTGAAAGTTGGCATGGTATCATCATTTGACCCACATAGCATGTGCAAGAAAGTAGAGAGGGTTACGGCAAAAACTGGATGCACTTCGTGTACAAAACGGACAATCTCTTTCGAAGTATCAGGGTTTCATACGAAAACTTATCTGTTACAAAGGGATTTCATTTTTTTGAACTTATTTGAACTCCATAGTTTTTCCGGGCTCAAAATGCACCATTCAAAGCCGCATCATCCATTTTCAACCCTTTCTGACTTCATTTGTTATTTTTCATGCATTTCCTGATTATTTTGAGCTATAAGACCCTGAAATTGAAAAGCATTTCAAATGAACTCTGAAAAGGTTGAAAGTTGGCATGGTATCATCATTTGACCCACATAGCATGTGCAAGAAAGTAGAGAGGGTTACGGCAAAAACTGGATGCACTTCGTGAACAAAACGAACAATCTCTTTCGAAGTATCAGGGTTTCATACGGAAACTTGTCTGTTACAAAGGGATTTCATTTTTTTTGAACTTATTTGAACTCCATAGTTTTTCTGTGCTGAAAATGCACCATTCAAAGCCGCATCATCCATTTTCAACCCTTTCTGACATCATTTGTTATTTTTCATGCATTTACTGATTATTTTGAGCTATAAGACCCTGATATTGAAAAGAATTTCAAATGAACTCTGAAAAGGTTGAAA
>NW_025231750.1:0-10789 GCF_018294505.1 Triticum aestivum | reverse complement strand
GAATCGGAGAAATTTCGAATAACACTAAGTTACCTCAACGGGGATATGAAAATCCCCAACAATAAGAATATCATACTTTTTCTTGACAGTAGGGAGAGGAAATTCAAAACCTCCAAATATAATCGATGGAATTTTTCCAATAAAATTGATACTATAAACTTGAGGTTGTTTTCTCGGAAAATGTACCGTGTGCTCATTGCCATTAACATGAAAAGTGACATTGCCTTTGTTGCAATCAATAACAGCCCCTGCAGTATTAAGGAAAGGTCTTCCAAGAATAATAGACATACTATCATCCTCGGGAATATCAAGAATAACAAAGTCCATTAAAATAGTAATGTTCGCAACCACAAAAGGCACATCCTCACAAATACCGACAGGTATAGCAGTTGATTTATCCGCCATTTACAAAGATATTTCAGTAGGTGTCAACTTATTCAAGTCAAGTCTACGATATAAAGAGAGAGGCATAACACTGACACCGGCTCCAAGATCACATAGCGCAGTTTTAACATAATTTCTCTTGATGGAGCATGGTATAGTAGGTACTCCTGGATCTCCAAGTTTCTTTGGTATTCCACCCTTAAAAGTATAATTAGCAAGCATGGTGGTAATTTCAGCTTCAGGTATTTTTCTTTTATTAGTAATGATATCCTTCATATACTTAGCATAAGGATTTGTTTTGAGCACATCAATTAATCGCATACGCAGAAATATGGGTCTAATCATTTCAGCAAAGCACTCAAAATTCTCATCATCCTTTTTCTTGGATGGTTTCAGAGGAATAGGCATGGGTTTCTGAACCCATGGTTCCCTTTCTTTACCATGTTTCCTAGCAACAAAATCTCTTTTATCATAACATTGATTCCTTGATTGTGGGTTATCAAGATCAACAACAGGTTCAACTTCTACATCGTTATCATTACTAGGTTGAGCATCAACATGAACATTATCATTAACCTTATCACTAGGTTCATGTTCATCACCTGATTGTGTTTCAGCATCAGAAACAGAGATATCATTCGAATTCTCAGGTGGTTCAGCAATAGGTTCACTAGAAGTTTCCAAAGTCCTATCATTTTTCTGTTTCTTCCTCTTAGAAGAACTAGGTACATCAATATTATTTCTCTGAGAATCTTGCTCGATTCTCTTAGGGTGGCCTTCAGGACACAAAGGTTCCTGAGTCATTCTACCAGTTCTAGTAGCCACTCTAACCGCATAATCATTTTTCTTACTATTCATTTCATCAAGCACTTCTTTCTGAGCTTTAAGTACTTGTTCTACTTGAGTGGTAACCATAGAAGCATGTTTGCTAACAAGTTTAAGTTCACCTCTAATATCAGCCATATAATCACCCAAGCGTTTAATCATAAAGGTATTCTGTTTTAATTGTCTACCAAAATAAGCATTAAAGTCATCTTGCTTAAACATAAAATCATCAAACTCATCCAAGCACTGACTAGCAATTTTGGTAGGAGGGACTTCAGCTTTATCATATCTATAGAGAAAATTTACCTTTACTACCTGTGTCGGGATATCGGGAGGTTTTTCAGTAAATAAGTAATTGAGATCATATACTTCTTCAATAGGCAGTAGATTAAGTCCATGTATTTCTTCAATAGGAGGTAAATTCTTAACATCATCAGCTTTAATACCTTTTTCTTTCATAGATTTATTTTCCTCTTGCATATCTTTGGGACTGAGAAATAGAACACCTCTCTTCTTGAGAGTTGGTTTAGGAATAGGCTCGGTAATTGGCTCTGGAACTGGCTCAGGAGGTGGCTCAGGAGGTGCCCAATTATTTTCATTTGTCAACATATTATTCAATAGAATTTCAGCTTCATCCGGTGTTCTTTCCCTGAAAAGAGAACCAGCACAACTATTCAAGTAATCTCTGGAAGCATCGGTTAGTCCATTATAAAAGATATCAAGTATTTCAGGTTTCTTAAGAGGATGATCAGGCAAAGCATTAAGTAACTTGAGAAGCCTCCCCCAAGCTTGTGGGAGACTCTCTTCTTCAATTTGCACAAAGTTGTATATTTCCCTCAAAGCAGCTTGTTTCTTATGAGAAGGGAAATATTTAGCAGAGAAGTAATAAATCATATCCTGGGGACTTTGCACACAACCAGGATCAAGAGAATTAAACCATATCTTAGCATCATCCTTTAATGAGAACAGAAATATTTTGAGTAAATAAAGGTAGCGCGATCTCTCATTATTAGTAAACAGGGAAGCTATATCATTTAACTTAGTAAGATGTGCCACAACAGTTTTAGATTCATGGCCATAAAAAGGATCAGATTCAACCAAAGTAATTATATCTGGATCAACAGAAAAATCATAATAATCCTTATCGGGAACACAAATAGGTGAAGTAGCAAAAGCAGGGTCGGGTCTCATTCTATCTCTAAGAGATTCTTTACTCCATTTAACTAGCAACCTCTTAAGTTCATATCTATCCTGGCAAGCAAAAATAGCTGCAGAAGATTCTGCATCAAAAATATAACCCTCGGGAATAGCAGGCATATTTTCATCATCACTATCATCATCGTATTCAGGTGCAATAATTTCTCTTTCTGTAGACCTAGCAATTTGCTCATCAAGAAATTCACCAAGGGACACAGTAGTATCAAGCATAGAAGTAGTTTCATCATAAGTATCATGCATAGCAGAAGTAGCATCATCAATAACATGCGACATATCAGAATTCATAGCAGTAGCAGGTTTAGGTGTCGCAAGCTTACTTATAACAGAAGGAGAATCTAGTGCAAGGCTAGATGGCAGTTCCTTACCTCCCCTCGTAGTTGAGGGCAAAATAGTAGATCGATCGTCTTTCAAGTTCTTCATAGTGTCTAGCAGATATAAATCCCAAGTGACTCAAAGAATAGAGCTATGCTCCCCGGCAACGGCGCCAGAAAAAGGCCTTGATAACCCACAAGTATAGGGGATCGCAACAGTTTTTGAGGGTAGAGTATTCAACCCAAATTTGTTGATTCGACACAAGGGGAGCCAAAGAATATTCTCAAGTATTAGCAGCTGAGTTGTCAATTCAACCACACCTGGAAACTTAGTATCTGCAGCAAAGTGTTTAGTAGCAAAGTAATATGATAGTGGTGGTAACGGTAACAAAAGTAAAGACAACAAAAGTAATGTTTTTGGTATTTTGTAGTGATTGTAACAGTAGCAACGGAAAAGTAAATAAGCGAGAACCAGTATATGGAAAACTCGTAGGCACCGGATTAGCAATGGATAATTATGTCGGATGCGGTTCGTCATGTAACAGTCATAACATAGGGTGACACAGAACTAGCTCCAGTTCATCAATGTAATGTAGGCATGTATTCCGTATATAGTCATACGTGCTTATGGAAAAGAACTTGCATGACATATTTTGTCCTACCCTCCCGTGACAGCTGGGTCCTATTGGAAACTAAGGGATATTAAGGCCTCCTTTTAATAGAGAACCGGAACAAAGCATTAGCACATAGTGAATACATGAACTCCTCAAACTATGGTCATCACCGGGAGTGGTCCCGATTATTGTCACTTCAGGGTTGCCGGATCATAACACATAGTAGGTTATTATAGACTTGCAAGATAGGATCAAGAACACACATATATTCATGAAAACATAATAGGTTCAGATCTGAAATCATGGCACTCGGGCCCTAGTGACAAGCATTAAGCATAGCAAAGTCATAGCAACATCAATCTCAGAACATAGTGGATACTAGGGATCAAACCCCTAACAAAACTAACTCGATTACATGATAAATCTCATCCAACCCATCACCGTCCAGCAAGCCTATGATGGAATTACTCACGCACAGCGTTGAGCATCATGAAATTGGTGATGGAGGATGGTTGATGATGACGACGGCGACGAATCCCCCTCTCCGGAGCCCGGAACGGACTCCAGATCAGCCCTCCCGAGAGAGATTAGGGCTTGGCGGCGGCTCCGTATCGTAAAACGCGATAATTTCTTCTCTCTGATTTTTTTCTCCCCGAAAGCCAATATATGGAGTTGGAGTTGGCGTTGGAGGGCCACCAGGGGGCCCACGAGGTAGGGGTGCGCGCCCAGGGGGAGGGGCGCCCCCCACCCTCGTGGACAGGGTGTGGGCCCCCTGGTCTTCATCTTTGGCGAGGATTTTTATTGTTTTTTCTAAGGTGTTCCGTAGAGTTTCAGATCATTCCGAGAACTTTTATTTTCTGCACATAAAACAACACCATGGCAATTCTACTGAAAACAGCGTCAGTCCGGGTTAGTTCCATTCAAATCATACAAGTTAGAGTCCGAGACAGGGGCAAAAGTGTTTGGAAAAGTAGA
This sequence comes from Triticum aestivum, assembly GCF_018294505.1. Taxonomy (NCBI): domain Eukaryota; kingdom Viridiplantae; phylum Streptophyta; class Magnoliopsida; order Poales; family Poaceae; genus Triticum; species Triticum aestivum. The sequence goes on along the minus strand of NW_025231750.1, from coordinate 6,462 downwards.
TACGATGGAGACGTATCACTAGGCACTAGATAATGTCTCAATTTTGTGCAAGCATAATATAAGTATAAGCATAATTTATCAATAAATGTATACCTTGTCTCGGCGTCCCATAAGCGTCGGCTCAAATAAGTAATAGCATGCTCCTTTCCTTCGGCCTCTTGAGTCAAAATAGCACCAATAACACCTTCCTCCGCTGCAATGTAAAGTCTAAATGGCTCCCTGTGCCTGGGCGCTTTCATAATCGGAGGAGTGCACAAATATTTCTTAATCATATCAAATGCCTCTTGCTGTTTTGCCCCCCAAGTAAAATCAACTTCATTCTTCAACCGAAGGATAGGAGTAAATGCATCAACCTTCCCTGATAGGTTGGCTATGAACCTCCTCAAATATTTAACCTTGCCAAGGATTTTTTGCATATCTCTCTTGCATGTTGGAGCCTCTACTTTCTGTATAGCTTCTATCTTTTTGGGATCAATTTCCTCGCCATCTTCATGAATAATGAAACCCAGAAACTTCCCAGTCGATACACCAAAGGCACACTTGAAAGGATTCATTTTCAGCCCATATTTCTTCATTCTTTCAAAAGCCAAATGCAAATCGGCTAAGTGAGATTCAAAAGCATCCAATTTGACAAGAATATCATCAATATAGACCTCAAGTATAACACCAAGTAAATCATGAAAAAATTCATAGCCCTTTGATACATGGCGCCGGCATTCTTTAATCCAAAGGTCATCATCGTCCACTCAAATAAACCAAGGAAATCGGGGCATCGAAAAGCCGTTTTGGACATGTCCTCTTCGGCCATAAAAATTTGATTATACCCCTCATTACCATCAAGAAAGCTAATGACCTTATGTCCAGAAGCATCATTAATAAGCATATCGGTTGTTGGCATGGAATACTCATCTTTAGGTGTAGCTCTATTCAAATCTCTGAAATCAATGCAGACCATCAACTTGCCAAAGCCTTTCTTCTCTATTGGCACAATGTTAGAAATCCACTCGGCATACCTGCAAGGTCTAATAAAGTTAGCTTTAAGCAAACGACCGATCTCTTCCTTGATCCGGTCATACGTTTTTGGATTAAACTTTGTGGCCGATTGCTTGTATGGTCTAAAACCAGCCTTTATAGGTAACCGATACTCCACCAGCTCTCGGCTTAAACCTGGCATCTCATGATATTCCCATGCAAAGCAACAAACATATTCTTTCAACAGCTCGATCAACTTAGCTTTATGATCGACTCTTAAATTTTTGTTTACAAATGTCCGCCTAGGAATTGAACCATCTCCTATATCTATCTCTTCTAATGGATCGGCTGATGTAAAACCTTGTCCTAATTTATCCATATCATCTAACTCTTCTATGGACTCATACATATCGTTCTCATTGGACCGTTTCTTAAGGCTTCAAACGAACGACTAGTCATTAAGAAACCCATGAAATCCAAGTCTATTTTGGACCTTTCATGAAGAAGTTTGCGTTCTACTAGACGCTTTCGTAACCACTCTGAGTTAGGATCCATTTAAATACATCATACCTTGGAGCCGATTATCGCCAACTGGCTTTAAAGAAACGAGCACGAAACCACTTTTTGTGGCGCTAAGAAAATCAAATTCTGATAAGTCGCGCCCCATGAAGCAAGTAGCATTGGGATGTTGCCAATCCACCGATGCATCGGCCAAAGCAACACAAGCCGAATTATCCGCATGAATGACTTCTACTTCATCATCAACCCACTAAATTAAAAACTGGTGCATAGTAGATGGCACGCATTGGTTTGCATGAACCCAATCGCGGGCTAATATCATATTGTAGTTACCTTGCACCTCGGCGACAAAGAATGCGGTAGCCAAAGTTTTACTTCCCACCATGAGCTCCACATACATCACACCTTTGGCTTCAGTTCTCTCTTTGCCTTCAAATCCATTGAGCACCATGTTGGTCTTTATCAACTCTTAATCACGCAACCCCAATTTTTTGAAGACCGAATATGGCATAAGATTCACCACAACACCACCATCAACAAGCATTCTAGCAACCGGCGATCCATTAATATGACCTTTAAGGAACAATGGCTTCAGGTGCATCACCGGATCTTTTGGCTTATCGAATATAGCATTTTTAGGACCAAAATCTAACTGAGCTACTTCCCCTTCTTCATCTATAGCACGAAATTCAGCGGGTAAGTAATACACCATATTAATATACATACCTTCATGAACCGGTGTAGACTCATAATCAAGCATATCATCTCCATCCTCAAGCATGTCCCTTGACTCTGAAATATCTCCAAGTGAAGAGGAAGTAATAGGTGAAGTGGACGATGTAGTAGCAGCCGCATCGTCCTTTGTTGGTTGTGTAGGTGTCGCTATGATAAATGCAGAAGTAGCTACGTTTTCCTTTTGCTTAGGCTTCCACACTTGTTTTGGGGGTACCATGGGACGACTTTCATTGAACAATTTGTCCCTTTGCCTCTCTGCTTCTTGTTCCTCCTTCTCATGGCTCCTCATGCGCTGCAATCTCCTTTTTTTTGTGCCTTGATGAGACCGGAAGGACACCACTTAGGCTGGGTATATTTTGGATCCCTCAACTGGGCCTTGCTTGTGCTAGCTTCATGATCATTAGCCATGGGACCCTGCTGGACAGCAGCCACTTCTTTATTAGAATCAGCCAGATTATCAACAATAATTGGCTCTTTGATTGTTAGTTCTTTTGTGCCTATCATAATAGTTTCAGCACTAGTATTCTTCTCCTCTTGCTTGCTAGGCTCTGAAATTTCAGCACTTGGTGATTTAGCACGCCACACTTGCTTGCCAGCCCTTCCATGATTATCTCGCATTGGCCGATTAACACCGTTGTTCAAACGGCCTCGTGTGGGATAACAAAGCCTCTCATGAACAAGCCTCCTTGGTTCTGCCCAACCCGGATGAAAAGCATAAGGGGCCATTGGGGGATTCCCCCGTCCTCCATTGAAGCCTCCCATGTAGTATGGCGCATAGGGGGGTGGCGCCATCCATGGTCCCGGTGCCCACGACCCATATGGCCTTGCATGATGCTGAAATTCTTCCCGAGGAGGTGACCTTGAGCGCTTCAGATTTGATGACTGGTCAGAGCTAGAACCGGCCGCTTGATTTGGCATATTTGGACAGCAACATACCAAAAGTTGGCTTGATTCTCTTGCGCTGCACTTTAGCTTCATTCGTTTTCCATTTGCCAACCTCTGGACTCTTGGGCTTAACAAATTTGACATGAGTGTTCTCTTGCACTTGTGGTTGCCCCCCGAGTGTAGGATTCTTGATGGTGATCTTGATTATCTCCTTACCATCGGGTTGCTTATCAAGCACAACTTTCTTCCCAAGATCTTGTCGCTCTCCTTATTTTTCCTGGGCTCACCAATGACAATATTATTCTTATTAGCTAATTCGGCTATGCTGGGCCGAATTAACATCTTCTTCCCCTCCAAATCCATGATGTTCATTGGGAAATGTTGCTTATCAACTTGCATCTCAGAAAAATTCAATCGTCCGTCATTAATGGCCGATTGTATCCGTCATTGAAAAGCATTACAATCATTAGTAGCATGAGAAAAAGAATTATGATACTTGCAATAAGCACATCGTTTCAACTCTTCAAACGGCGGTAAAGTATGAGATATTCTAATAATCTTTGCTTGCAATAAAGCATCAAATATTCTATCACACTTAGCAATGTTGAAAGTAAAGTTCATCTCTTCATCACGATTCTTATGAATCGGCTTTAAATCATTGCATGTAAATTGTTTGGCCTTAGATGGCCAAACAAATTCAGCAGCATAAATATCACCCTCATCGTCCGAGTGGTCACTATCATACTCAACCATATTCATCTTAGGACGATCAGTTTTATATCTATGCACCTCTTTAAGATCTTTGCTTTGGCTTTCCTGAGCCAAAGCCCTTTGTAAGACTTGGTTGATATTTAAAAACTCATGTCCTTCTAGCCTTTCTCTAATGTGATATCTCAAACCACTAAGCACAAGATCAGCCAAATCTCTCTCGGTTATCACCAAACTATAGCGCCGGTTTTTTGTATCTCTAAATCTTTTGACATAATCGGAGACCATGGCACCATGTAGAAAACCACGAGAAAGCAGTACCAGTTAAAGATAAATGAAAATAACGTACTTTCCACTCGTTTCATGAACTTGCCTCACCTAATTGTGCCAAGTATTGACTAACATGCTCCCATGTAGTCTTTTTACCCTCTCCACTAAACTTAACAAAATCTGAAACTTTATATCTGGGAGGACATGGCACGGCATCAAAAATTTCTAGATATGGTTTCCTGGAAATTCGTGGTTTAGGTAGTTCAATCCCACAATGCTCTCGGAACACCCTAGACATTTCCTCTCTGACATTAGCCAAAATATCACTCGTATTGAGTGACGTTGCGTGTGGTTGTGGCGCATGGTGAATATGATTTCTAATGGTTGGTACAGTGCTAGTCGGAAGAGATGGTGGTGTGTATGTTGTACCATAGTTCGGAAGCAATTCACTTGGACTTGCCGAACCGTAACCTAGCAATGCAGTTGGATTCACTGAACTTGGTACGTTCATGGAAGGATTAAAAGGTGGAGCAACAAGTTGGTTTGTCTAACTGGAATAAGAATTCAATGGCACGGGCGGCGCCGATGAAATAAGTAAAGTTGGACTAAAGTTTTCCACACCAGCAGACATACTACCACTACCATTATATGATTGAGGAGTATTATTTCGAGCAGTATTATTGTCTATGATATCTAGGTAAATAAGATCATTATTCTGAGCAATAAGAGTAGTAATTTTAGCCGACTGTTCAGGAGAGAAGATTTTGCTTACAGCCAGTTCTACCTGCTCATTGTGAAGAGGAGGAAACTTGATTTCTTCAATTGAAGTGATGTTGCCTTGGCGATCCTTTTTGAACTTAGCAAGGAACTCCTGCATCTCCTTCTCTTCACGTGTCTTCTTGTACTCCTCAAAAGCTTGGCGATGTTCTGCCGATAATTCCTCAAAATTGTGCTTCATGATGTTATCGGCATCCACTTCAGATGGCTTGGGAAGATCAACCATGATGGATGATGATGATTGCTCTTTCTTCCCCAGCGGAGTCGCCAAAAAGTGTGTCTGCACACGAACACGTCACCGTGTACCACCAACACCGAGGGTAATGCACCGCAGCTCACGTCGAATGAGACCCGTCCGGAAACGCGGTACGCAGGCAATCCGGCGGGTGCTTTTGTAAACCCGAAACCCCACACGCCCGGGAGGGACCCCGTCAGGGTGCGCGGCGGCTATGGGCTGCCCTAGGTCGACCTGATCGCCCCTAGGGCCTCGAGGTTCGCCGTCCTGCAACAAGAAGAACGAACGAAGAACGAGGAAGAAGAAGAACTAGGGTTAAGGAGAAAAGATAAAAAGTGGTAGATTCATTGTTCGATTGTGTGTTGTTGTTCAATCGGCCGTTACCCCTTAGGTACATAAGTGACGGCTGGACTTCCCGTGCAAGGAAAATGCTTGCATTCACGTCCAAAACCCTAGTCAAATTCGGATTGGTTTTATCCGAACTTTCCAAAATTGTTTGGTTTAAACTGGCTGCACCTTGCGGGTCTCTTTTGTGGTGGTAAACGACCTTGGATGAAAATGAATCCAAAAGCAATCTTGACCGTTTCGACGAGGCGAACAACTTTCATGTTGAACGTTTTTTTATCAGAGGTCATCTTGAGGGTCAAATCGCTCGCGCAAAACAGGCTATTATTCGCGCTACTTCGCGCAAATCCGGCTATTAGTCGCGCTACCCATTAGACGGGGTGTCTGATGGGGCGCGCCACTTCCGGCCTTCTGACAGAGCTGCATTCCGATGGCTCTAGCTTTTCCATACAAATTTGAATTGGAACGATTTTGATATCAAAATCGATCGTTTCGGCGAGACGAAGACAATCCGTTTAGATCATTTTTTCATACGAGGCAGTCTTGGGGGTGTAATGAGCCGAATAGTGTTCTGAATACAAAATCTCAGTATTTCGAACACAACTTCGGCGTTCGAGATGAGATCGCATGGCGATGGCCCAAACTTGAAAGATGTTCATATCTACAATACGAAACTTTTTTATGTAGATCACTTCTCCATTTGAGGCCATATTAATTAAGTTCTTGACTGTGTCAAAATCTATTGTCAACAGTATCCATAAAAACATGCTCATCATAATGTTGGAGGTGTTCGGGCTGAACCATTTTGGCACCACCTTCAACACGATGACCACAAGGTGAGCTTGCGTGCGCTGGTAAGCAATGCTTCGCATTCTCTTTTCATATAATTGCCATGTGTCTGTGTCTTCGGGTCTGCTGTAGCATTTGTATACTTCATCAGAACAAGCAAGTTTTATAGACGAGTTATATACGCCAGACTGCTGTCTTTTGTTTTGTAAACGAAGCTCTGTTTGTGT
>NW_025231749.1:0-10789 GCF_018294505.1 Triticum aestivum | reverse complement strand
GAATCGGAGAAATTTCGAATAACACTAAGTTACCTCAACGGGGATATGAAAATCCCCAACAATAAGAATATCATACTTTTTCTTGACAGTAGGGAGAGGAAATTCAAAACCTCCAAATATAATCGATGGAATTTTTCCAATAAAATTGATACTATAAACTTGAGGTTGTTTTCTCGGAAAATGTACCGTGTGCTCATTGCCATTAACATGAAAAGTGACATTGCCTTTGTTGCAATCAATAACAGCCCCTGCAGTATTAAGGAAAGGTCTTCCAAGAATAATAGACATACTATCATCCTCGGGAATATCAAGAATAACAAAGTCCATTAAAATAGTAATGTTCGCAACCACAAAAGGCACATCCTCACAAATACCGACAGGTATAGCAGTTGATTTATCCGCCATTTACAAAGATATTTCAGTAGGTGTCAACTTATTCAAGTCAAGTCTACGATATAAAGAGAGAGGCATAACACTGACACCGGCTCCAAGATCACATAGCGCAGTTTTAACATAATTTCTCTTGATGGAGCATGGTATAGTAGGTACTCCTGGATCTCCAAGTTTCTTTGGTATTCCACCCTTAAAAGTATAATTAGCAAGCATGGTGGTAATTTCAGCTTCAGGTATTTTTCTTTTATTAGTAATGATATCCTTCATATACTTAGCATAAGGATTTGTTTTGAGCACATCAATTAATCGCATACGCAGAAATATGGGTCTAATCATTTCAGCAAAGCACTCAAAATTCTCATCATCCTTTTTCTTGGATGGTTTCAGAGGAATAGGCATGGGTTTCTGAACCCATGGTTCCCTTTCTTTACCATGTTTCCTAGCAACAAAATCTCTTTTATCATAACATTGATTCCTTGATTGTGGGTTATCAAGATCAACAACAGGTTCAACTTCTACATCGTTATCATTACTAGGTTGAGCATCAACATGAACATTATCATTAACCTTATCACTAGGTTCATGTTCATCACCTGATTGTGTTTCAGCATCAGAAACAGAGATATCATTCGAATTCTCAGGTGGTTCAGCAATAGGTTCACTAGAAGTTTCCAAAGTCCTATCATTTTTCTGTTTCTTCCTCTTAGAAGAACTAGGTACATCAATATTATTTCTCTGAGAATCTTGCTCGATTCTCTTAGGGTGGCCTTCAGGACACAAAGGTTCCTGAGTCATTCTACCAGTTCTAGTAGCCACTCTAACCGCATAATCATTTTTCTTACTATTCATTTCATCAAGCACTTCTTTCTGAGCTTTAAGTACTTGTTCTACTTGAGTGGTAACCATAGAAGCATGTTTGCTAACAAGTTTAAGTTCACCTCTAATATCAGCCATATAATCACCCAAGCGTTTAATCATAAAGGTATTCTGTTTTAATTGTCTACCAAAATAAGCATTAAAGTCATCTTGCTTAAACATAAAATCATCAAACTCATCCAAGCACTGACTAGCAATTTTGGTAGGAGGGACTTCAGCTTTATCATATCTATAGAGAAAATTTACCTTTACTACCTGTGTCGGGATATCGGGAGGTTTTTCAGTAAATAAGTAATTGAGATCATATACTTCTTCAATAGGCAGTAGATTAAGTCCATGTATTTCTTCAATAGGAGGTAAATTCTTAACATCATCAGCTTTAATACCTTTTTCTTTCATAGATTTATTTTCCTCTTGCATATCTTTGGGACTGAGAAATAGAACACCTCTCTTCTTGAGAGTTGGTTTAGGAATAGGCTCGGTAATTGGCTCTGGAACTGGCTCAGGAGGTGGCTCAGGAGGTGCCCAATTATTTTCATTTGTCAACATATTATTCAATAGAATTTCAGCTTCATCCGGTGTTCTTTCCCTGAAAAGAGAACCAGCACAACTATTCAAGTAATCTCTGGAAGCATCGGTTAGTCCATTATAAAAGATATCAAGTATTTCAGGTTTCTTAAGAGGATGATCAGGCAAAGCATTAAGTAACTTGAGAAGCCTCCCCCAAGCTTGTGGGAGACTCTCTTCTTCAATTTGCACAAAGTTGTATATTTCCCTCAAAGCAGCTTGTTTCTTATGAGAAGGGAAATATTTAGCAGAGAAGTAATAAATCATATCCTGGGGACTTTGCACACAACCAGGATCAAGAGAATTAAACCATATCTTAGCATCATCCTTTAATGAGAACAGAAATATTTTGAGTAAATAAAGGTAGCGCGATCTCTCATTATTAGTAAACAGGGAAGCTATATCATTTAACTTAGTAAGATGTGCCACAACAGTTTTAGATTCATGGCCATAAAAAGGATCAGATTCAACCAAAGTAATTATATCTGGATCAACAGAAAAATCATAATAATCCTTATCGGGAACACAAATAGGTGAAGTAGCAAAAGCAGGGTCGGGTCTCATTCTATCTCTAAGAGATTCTTTACTCCATTTAACTAGCAACCTCTTAAGTTCATATCTATCCTGGCAAGCAAAAATAGCTGCAGAAGATTCTGCATCAAAAATATAACCCTCGGGAATAGCAGGCATATTTTCATCATCACTATCATCATCGTATTCAGGTGCAATAATTTCTCTTTCTGTAGACCTAGCAATTTGCTCATCAAGAAATTCACCAAGGGACACAGTAGTATCAAGCATAGAAGTAGTTTCATCATAAGTATCATGCATAGCAGAAGTAGCATCATCAATAACATGCGACATATCAGAATTCATAGCAGTAGCAGGTTTAGGTGTCGCAAGCTTACTTATAACAGAAGGAGAATCTAGTGCAAGGCTAGATGGCAGTTCCTTACCTCCCCTCGTAGTTGAGGGCAAAATAGTAGATCGATCGTCTTTCAAGTTCTTCATAGTGTCTAGCAGATATAAATCCCAAGTGACTCAAAGAATAGAGCTATGCTCCCCGGCAACGGCGCCAGAAAAAGGCCTTGATAACCCACAAGTATAGGGGATCGCAACAGTTTTTGAGGGTAGAGTATTCAACCCAAATTTGTTGATTCGACACAAGGGGAGCCAAAGAATATTCTCAAGTATTAGCAGCTGAGTTGTCAATTCAACCACACCTGGAAACTTAGTATCTGCAGCAAAGTGTTTAGTAGCAAAGTAATATGATAGTGGTGGTAACGGTAACAAAAGTAAAGACAACAAAAGTAATGTTTTTGGTATTTTGTAGTGATTGTAACAGTAGCAACGGAAAAGTAAATAAGCGAGAACCAGTATATGGAAAACTCGTAGGCACCGGATTAGCAATGGATAATTATGTCGGATGCGGTTCGTCATGTAACAGTCATAACATAGGGTGACACAGAACTAGCTCCAGTTCATCAATGTAATGTAGGCATGTATTCCGTATATAGTCATACGTGCTTATGGAAAAGAACTTGCATGACATATTTTGTCCTACCCTCCCGTGACAGCTGGGTCCTATTGGAAACTAAGGGATATTAAGGCCTCCTTTTAATAGAGAACCGGAACAAAGCATTAGCACATAGTGAATACATGAACTCCTCAAACTATGGTCATCACCGGGAGTGGTCCCGATTATTGTCACTTCAGGGTTGCCGGATCATAACACATAGTAGGTTATTATAGACTTGCAAGATAGGATCAAGAACACACATATATTCATGAAAACATAATAGGTTCAGATCTGAAATCATGGCACTCGGGCCCTAGTGACAAGCATTAAGCATAGCAAAGTCATAGCAACATCAATCTCAGAACATAGTGGATACTAGGGATCAAACCCCTAACAAAACTAACTCGATTACATGATAAATCTCATCCAACCCATCACCGTCCAGCAAGCCTATGATGGAATTACTCACGCACAGCGTTGAGCATCATGAAATTGGTGATGGAGGATAGTTGATGATGACGACGGCGACGAATCCCCCTCTCCGGAGCCCGGAACGGACTCCAGATCAGCCCTCCCGAGAGAGATTAGGGCTTGGCGGCGGCTCCGTATCGTAAAACGCGATGATTTCTTCTCTCTGATTTTTTTCTCCCCGAAAGCCAATATATGGAGTTGGAGTTGGCGTTGGAGGGCCACCAGGGGGCCCACGAGGTAGGGGTGCGCGCCCAGGGGGAGGGGCGCCCCCCACCCTCGTGGACAGGGTGTGGGCCCCCTGGTCTTCATCTTTGGCGAGGATTTTTATTGTTTTTTCTAAGGTGTTCCGTAGAGTTTCAGATCATTCCGAGAACTTTTATTTTCTGCACATAAAACAACACCATGGCAATTCTACTGAAAACAGCGTCAGTCCGGGTTAGTTCCATTCAAATCATACAAGTTAGAGTCCGAGACAGGGGCAAAAGTGTTTGGAAAAGTAGATACGATGGAGACGTATCACTAGGCACTAGATAATGTCTCAATTTTGTGCAAGCATAATATAAGTATAAGCATAATTTATCAATAAATGTATACCTTGTCTCGGCGTCCCATAAGCGTCGGCTCAAATAAGTAATAGCATGCTCCTTTCCTTCGGCCTCTTGAGTCAAAATAGCACCAATAACACCTTCCTCCGCTGCAATGTAAAGTCTAAATGGCTCCCTGTGCCTGGGCGCTTTCATAATCGGAGGAGTGCACAAATATTTCTTAATCATATCAAATGCCTCTTGCTGTTTTGCCCCCCAAGTAAAATCAACTTCATTCTTCAACCGAAGGATAGGAGTAAATGCATCAACCTTCCCTGATAGGTTGGCTATGAACCTCCTCAAATATTTAACCTTGCCAAGGATTTTTTGCATATCTCTCTTGCATGTTGGAGCCTCTACTTTCTGTATAGCTTCTATCTTTTTGGGATCAATTTCCTCGCCATCTTCATGAATAATGAAACCCAGAAACTTCCCAGTCGATACACCAAAGGCACACTTGAAAGGATTCATTTTCAGCCCATATTTCTTCATTCTTTCAAAAGCCAAATGCAAATCGGCTAAGTGAGATTCAAAAGCATCCAATTTGACAAGAATATCATCAATATAGACCTCAAGTATAACACCAAGTAAATCATGAAAAAATTCATAGCCCTTTGATACATGGCGCCGGCATTCTTTAATCCAAAGGTCATCATCGTCCACTCAAATAAACCAAGGAAATCGGGGCATCGAAAAGCCGTTTTGGACATGTCCTCTTCGGCCATAAAAATTTGATTATACCCCTCATTACCATCAAGAAAGCTAATGACCTTATGTCCAGAAGCATCATTAATAAGCATATCGGTTGTTGGCATGGAATACTCATCTTTAGGTGTAGCTCTATTCAAATCTCTGAAATCAATGCAGACCATCAACTTGCCAAAGCCTTTCTTCTCTATTGGCACAATGTTAGAAATCCACTCGGCATACCTGCAAGGTCTAATAAAGTTAGCTTTAAGCAAACGACCGATCTCTTCCTTGATCCGGTCATACGTTTTTGGATTAAACTTTGTGGCCGATTGCTTGTATGGTCTAAAACCAGCCTTTATAGGTAACCGATACTCCACCAGCTCTCGGCTTAAACCTGGCATCTCATGATATTCCCATGCAAAGCAACAAACATATTCTTTCAACAGCTCGATCAACTTAGCTTTATGATCGACTCTTAAATTTTTGTTTACAAATGTCCGCCTAGGAATTGAACCATCTCCTATATCTATCTCTTCTAATGGATCGGCTGATGTAAAACCTTGTCCTAATTTATCCATATCATCTAACTCTTCTATGGACTCATACATATCGTTCTCATTGGACCGTTTCTTAAGGCTTCAAACGAACGACTAGTCATTAAGAAACCCATGAAATCCAAGTCTATTTTGGACCTTTCATGAAGAAGTTTGCGTTCTACTAGACGCTTTCGTAACCACTCTGAGTTAGGATCCATTTAAATACATCATACCTTGGAGCCGATTATCGCCAACTGGCTTTAAAGAAACGAGCACGAAACCACTTTTTGTGGCGCTAAGAAAATCAAATTCTGATAAGTCGCGCCCCATGAAGCAAGTAGCATTGGGATGTTGCCAATCCACCGATGCATCGGCCAAAGCAACACAAGCCGAATTATCCGCATGAATGACTTCTACTTCATCATCAACCCACTAAATTAAAAACTGGTGCATAGTAGATGGCACGCATTGGTTTGCATGAACCCAATCGCGGGCTAATATCATATTGTAGTTACCTTGCACCTCGGCGACAAAGAATGCGGTAGCCAAAGTTTTACTTCCCACCATGAGCTCCACATACATCACACCTTTGGCTTCAGTTCTCTCTTTGCCTTCAAATCCATTGAGCACCATGTTGGTCTTTATCAACTCTTAATCACGCAACCCCAATTTTTTGAAGACCGAATATGGCATAAGATTCACCACAACACCACCATCAACAAGCATTCTAGCAACCGGCGATCCATTAATATGACCTTTAAGGAACAATGGCTTCAGGTGCATCACCGGATCTTTTGGCTTATCGAATATAGCATTTTTAGGACCAAAATCTAACTGAGCTACTTCCCCTTCTTCATCTATAGCACGAAATTCAGCGGGTAAGTAATACACCATATTAATATACATACCTTCATGAACCGGTGTAGACTCATAATCAAGCATATCATCTCCATCCTCAAGCATGTCCCTTGACTCTGAAATATCTCCAAGTGAAGAGGAAGTAATAGGTGAAGTGGACGATGTAGTAGCAGCCGCATCGTCCTTTGTTGGTTGTGTAGGTGTCGCTATGATAAATGCAGAAGTAGCTACGTTTTCCTTTTGCTTAGGCTTCCACACTTGTTTTGGGGGTACCATGGGACGACTTTCATTGAACAATTTGTCCCTTTGCCTCTCTGCTTCTTGTTCCTCCTTCTCATGGCTCCTCATGCGCTGCAATCTCCTTTTTTTTGTGCCTTGATGAGACCGGAAGGACACCACTTAGGCTGGGTATATTTTGGATCCCTCAACTGGGCCTTGCTTGTGCTAGCTTCATGATCATTAGCCATGGGACCCTGCTGGACAGCAGCCACTTCTTTATTAGAATCAGCCAGATTATCAACAATAATTGGCTCTTTGATTGTTAGTTCTTTTGTGCCTATCATAATAGTTTCAGCACTAGTATTCTTCTCCTCTTGCTTGCTAGGCTCTGAAATTTCAGCACTTGGTGATTTAGCACGCCACACTTGCTTGCCAGCCCTTCCATGATTATCTCGCATTGGCCGATTAACACCGTTGTTCAAACGGCCTCGTGTGGGATAACAAAGCCTCTCATGAACAAGCCTCCTTGGTTCTGCCCAACCCGGATGAAAAGCATAAGGGGCCATTGGGGGATTCCCCCGTCCTCCATTGAAGCCTCCCATGTAGTATGGCGCATAGGGGGGTGGCGCCATCCATGGTCCCGGTGCCCACGACCCATATGGCCTTGCATGATGCTGAAATTCTTCCCGAGGAGGTGACCTTGAGCGCTTCAGATTTGATGACTGGTCAGAGCTAGAACCGGCCGCTTGATTTGGCATATTTGGACAGCAACATACCAAAAGTTGGCTTGATTCTCTTGCGCTGCACTTTAGCTTCATTCGTTTTCCATTTGCCAACCTCTGGACTCTTGGGCTTAACAAATTTGACATGAGTGTTCTCTTGCACTTGTGGTTGCCCCCCGAGTGTAGGATTCTTGATGGTGATCTTGATTATCTCCTTACCATCGGGTTGCTTATCAAGCACAACTTTCTTCCCAAGATCTTGTCGCTCTCCTTATTTTTCCTGGGCTCACCAATGACAATATTATTCTTATTAGCTAATTCGGCTATGCTGGGCCGAATTAACATCTTCTTCCCCTCCAAATCCATGATGTTCATTGGGAAATGTTGCTTATCAACTTGCATCTCAGAAAAATTCAATCGTCCGTCATTAATGGCCGATTGTATCCGTCATTGAAAAGCATTACAATCATTAGTAGCATGAGAAAAAGAATTATGATACTTGCAATAAGCACATCGTTTCAACTCTTCAAACGGCGGTAAAGTATGAGATATTCTAATAATCTTTGCTTGCAATAAAGCATCAAATATTCTATCACACTTAGCAATGTTGAAAGTAAAGTTCATCTCTTCATCACGATTCTTATGAATCGGCTTTAAATCATTGCATGTAAATTGTTTGGCCTTAGATGGCCAAACAAATTCAGCAGCATAAATATCACCCTCATCGTCCGAGTGGTCACTATCATACTCAACCATATTCATCTTAGGACGATCAGTTTTATATCTATGCACCTCTTTAAGATCTTTGCTTTGGCTTTCCTGAGCCAAAGCCCTTTGTAAGACTTGGTTGATATTTAAAAACTCATGTCCTTCTAGCCTTTCTCTAATGTGATATCTCAAACCACTAAGCACAAGATCAGCCAAATCTCTCTCGGTTATCACCAAACTATAGCGCCGGTTTTTTGTATCTCTAAATCTTTTGACATAATCGGAGACCATGGCACCATGTAGAAAACCACGAGAAAGCAGTACCAGTTAAAGATAAATGAAAATAACGTACTTTCCACTCGTTTCATGAACTTGCCTCACCTAATTGTGCCAAGTATTGACTAACATGCTCCCATGTAGTCTTTTTACCCTCTCCACTAAACTTAACAAAATCTGAAACTTTATATCTGGGAGGACATGGCACGGCATCAAAAATTTCTAGATATGGTTTCCTGGAAATTCGTGGTTTAGGTAGTTCAATCCCACAATGCTCTCGGAACACCCTAGACATTTCCTCTCTGACATTAGCCAAAATATCACTCGTATTGAGTGACGTTGCGTGTGGTTGTGGCGCATGGTGAATATGATTTCTAATGGTTGGTACAGTGCTAGTCGGAAGAGATGGTGGTGTGTATGTTGTACCATAGTTCGGAAGCAATTCACTTGGACTTGCCGAACCGTAACCTAGCAATGCAGTTGGATTCACTGAACTTGGTACGTTCATGGAAGGATTAAAAGGTGGAGCAACAAGTTGGTTTGTCTAACTGGAATAAGAATTCAATGGCACGGGCGGCGCCGATGAAATAAGTAAAGTTGGACTAAAGTTTTCCACACCAGCAGACATACTACCACTACCATTATATGATTGAGGAGTATTATTTCGAGCAGTATTATTGTCTATGATATCTAGGTAAATAAGATCATTATTCTGAGCAATAAGAGTAGTAATTTTAGCCGACTGTTCAGGAGAGAAGATTTTGCTTACAGCCAGTTCTACCTGCTCATTGTGAAGAGGAGGAAACTTGATTTCTTCAATTGAAGTGATGTTGCCTTGGCGATCCTTTTTGAACTTAGCAAGGAACTCCTGCATCTCCTTCTCTTCACGTGTCTTCTTGTACTCCTCAAAAGCTTGGCGATGTTCTGCCGATAATTCCTCAAAATTGTGCTTCATGATGTTATCGGCATCCACTTCAGATGGCTTGGGAAGATCAACCATGATGGATGATGATGATTGCTCTTTCTTCCCCAGCGGAGTCGCCAAAAAGTGTGTCTGCACACGAACACGTCACCGTGTACCACCAACACCGAGGGTAATGCACCGCAGCTCACGTCGAATGAGACCCGTCCGGAAACGCGGTACGCAGGCAATCCGGCGGGTGCTTTTGTAAACCCGAAACCCCACACGCCCGGGAGGGACCCCGTCAGGGTGCGCGGCGGCTATGGGCTGCCCTAGGTCGACCTGATCGCCCCTAGGGCCTCGAGGTTCGCCGTCCTGCAACAAGAAGAACGAACGAAGAACGAGGAAGAAGAAGAACTAGGGTTAAGGAGAAAAGATAAAAAGTGGTAGATTCATTGTTCGATTGTGTGTTGTTGTTCAATCGGCCGTTACCCCTTAGGTACATAAGTGACGGCTGGACTTCCCGTGCAAGGAAAATGCTTGCATTCACGTCCAAAACCCTAGTCAAATTCGGATTGGTTTTATCCGAACTTTCCAAAATTGTTTGGTTTAAACTGGCTGCACCTTGCGGGTCTCTTTTGTGGTGGTAAACGACCTTGGATGAAAATGAATCCAAAAGCAATCTTGACCGTTTCGACGAGGCGAACAACTTTCATGTTGAACGTTTTTTTATCAGAGGTCATCTTGAGGGTCAAATCGCTCGCGCAAAACAGGCTATTATTCGCGCTACTTCGCGCAAATCCGGCTATTAGTCGCGCTACCCATTAGACGGGGTGTCTGATGGGGCGCGCCACTTCCGGCCTTCTGACAGAGCTGCATTCCGATGGCTCTAGCTTTTCCATACAAATTTGAATTGGAACGATTTTGATATCAAAATCGATCGTTTCGGCGAGACGAAGACAATCCGTTTAGATCATTTTTTCATACGAGGCAGTCTTGGGGGTGTAATGAGCCGAATAGTGTTCTGAATACAAAATCTCAGTATTTCGAACACAACTTCGGCGTTCGAGATGAGATCGCATGGCGATGGCCCAAACTTGAAAGATGTTCATATCTACAATACGAAACTTTTTTATGTAGATCACTTCTCCATTTGAGGCCATATTAATTAAGTTCTTGACTGTGTCAAAATCTATTGTCAACAGTATCCATAAAAACATGCTCATCATAATGTTGGAGGTGTTCGGGCTGAACCATTTTGGCACCACCTTCAACACGATGACCACAAGGTGAGCTTGCGTGCGCTGGTAAGCAATGCTTCGCATTCTCTTTTCATATAATTGCCATGTGTCTGTGTCTTCGGGTCTGCTGTAGCATTTGTATACTTCATCAGAACAAGCAAGTTTTATAGACGAGTTATATACGCCAGACTGCTGTCTTTTGTTTTGTAAACGAAGCTCTGTTTGTGT
>NW_025231748.1:6690-10790 GCF_018294505.1 Triticum aestivum | reverse complement strand
CGACCGGATTCAAGGTTCGGTTGGATTTGAGGCCCAAGCTATCCACCAGCAGATCACCAACAACACAGAGGAAGAACAGCCCAGCTACCTTTGGCGTGGGCCCACCGCCGCCGCGGCAAGGGCTGGCGGCGATGGCGGCGAGGAGGGCAAGGAGTCGGGGCCTGGGTGGCAGCGGCGGGAGGGTCTCCCGGGTCGCCAAGAGGTAGGCGACACGGGAGTCGGCACTCATATTTGGATACAACTTTTTTTTTGACCTGGGACACCTTGCATTCCAATTACTCAGGACCAACCAAATCGGGGGTCACAGCACGTGATACATCAGGCGGGAGCTCCGATTCCCAGACCATGTGGGAAATCATGAAACCCGGACAATCAAGAGCGGCCAGCACATGCGCTGGTTTGTTACAACCTCTAGGACAGTACACCACCTTATACTCTATGAACTCTAGGTTCAATTGGTACTTTGCTTCCCGGAAGAGGATGCCCAGCTGGCCTCGATCCATGGTGGTTGACACCAGCGCTTGTTGAAGTTGTAGGCAGTCCGTTTCAAATATAACCTTGCCCATGCTAGATTGTACAACCACTCCGATAGCCTTCAGAAGTGCCATAGCCTCCGCGTGAAGGGCAGAGCTCAGCCGTGTCAGCGCCCCAGCCGTAGCCACAGCGACATCACCATCAGAATCCCTGGCTATTGCACCCCAACCACCCTGGGAAGAGTTGGCATGGAAAGAGGCATCCAGGTTGATCTTGACAAAGTCCATTGGGGGCGGCTGCCATTGTTGTGCTTGTGTACTCCTGCCACTCCATTGTGAAGTGCCCAACCTGCCCTGCGAAAGCCTCGGCTGTCAGCCGCTTGTTCCCATGATTTGCTTTGTTCCTTTCAGCCCACCACAACCACAACAGGCACACCGTGCACATACGGGACACCAACGGGAGCTTTATAATGGCCCTGGCCATCTCCTTCGCTGACGAGCAAGCTAGAAGGGCCTGGCGTGTCCACTCCAGTTGGCATGAGCGCAAGCACTTCTTCACCTCCTTACAACGGAGGTAGAGATGGCCCCGGTCCTCCGGCAGACGCTCACAGACCACACACCAGTTATCAAGCTGCACTCCCAGTCGTTCCACGTTCCTCCGAGTCGGATGACTATCATGCGCAAGCCGCCACATGAAGTGTTGCACTTTGGCTGGGCAATCCAGCTTCCAAATCTCCTTCCACATGCGTTCATCAAGGTACCCGCCCGAGCTTTCTCCCCTTCTTCTGATTTGCTGGTGTGCGAGCAAATTGGTATACACTCTGTAGGCCGATCGGACCGAAAATAAGCCCTTATTGTCAAAGTGCCAAGCCACAAAGTCGTCATACTACTCACAGATAGGAATGGCCAGGATCGTCGCCGCATCCGCCGCATCAAAGGTCTGGTGCACAAGCTGTGGATCCCAATTGTGGTGGTAACGTCGATCAGCTCATCCACTGTGGTAAGCAGGCTCCTTCCCGGCAGCGTTCTCGGTCTCCTAGTATCGTTTGATGGTATCCACGGATCCGCCCAGATCCGGACCTGAGAGCCCGAGCCAATTCACCAGATCATTCCAGCCCTGACGACCTCCACACCCTGCAGGATGTTCTGCCACACGTAGCTCATCCTCGGCTGAGATTCTGCTGTCAGTATATCTCCACTAGGGAAATAGCGAGCTCTCAGGACTTGGGCGCAGAGAGAGTCCGGCGCCTACAGCAGCCTCCAAACCTGCCGGGCCAACATTGCCACATTGAACACATGCGGATCTCTGAAGCCCAGGCTGCCTTGCTCCTTTGGTAGCATCATTTGCTCCCAGTTGACCCATTGATGTTTCTTATCATCTTCCTGACTCGCCACCGGAATTTTGGAGAGGCGTGATTCAGGACCATGGTTCAGCCGAACCTATGGTCTATGCCATACGATTTAACATCCTACTACATGTGGATCCGTGACATGCATGCCAGCTATATTTTTTAATCAACCATGCATGGATCCTCATGAATAAACATGCATGTCAACTGCATTTTTTAATCAACCATGCATGGATCCTCATAAATAGTATCTAGAAATCAACGGTGTCGAGCGTAGGTTCGGCTGAACCATGGTTCCGTACAACATTTCCGGGAATTTTGCCACCATCTTGCTGATGCTCTCACAAAGTGACTTCATCAAATCAAAGCACGCCATGGCGTAAGCGGGAATGGCCTGAATGACCGCTTTGACGAGGATTTCCTTCGCTGCCTTCCATAATAGCTTGATTTTCCAGCCCTTCAGAATTTCCCAAATCCTGTCCCTTAGGTACTCAAAGCACCTCTGACGCGATTGTCCAACATAACTAGGAAGGCCAAGGTACTTCCCCTGAAGGCTCTTGGACCGCAGCCCAAGGAGAGCAAGAAGCTCCAGTTTCCTCGAATTGGGAGTGTTTTTACTGAAGAGGACAGCCGACATATCCCTGTTAATCACCTTCCCCGAGCCAAGTTCATACACCCTCAAAATGTTATTCACCACCGCTATGCTCTCTCGTGTGGCCTCCATAAGCAGAAGGGAGTCATCTGCGAATAGTAGGTGACTAATCGAGGGCGCCGCCGGTGCGACTTGGATCCCTCTTAACTGACCCATTTCTTCAGCGTGTTGGAGCATGGCCGATAGTCCTTCAGCGCGGATGAGGAACAGGGCGATATGGGGTCCCGCTGGCGTAAGCCACGGCCCGGTAGCACCTGATCGGTGCACGTCCCATTCTCCTTGAAAAGGAACTTGACTGTGCGGATGCACTTGCTGATGAAGCTCACAAATTCTTGTGCAGAACCCAGCTGCACCATCACCTTCTCCAGGAAACCCCATTCGACACGGTCGCACGCTTTGCTCATATCCAGCTTCAATGCTGCATAGCTAACCCTCCCAATCCTCTTCCTCTTTAGTAAATGTGTCATCTCATACGCAAGAATTGTGTTGTCCGAGAGCAGTCAGCCGGGCACAAAAGCACTCTGATTTGGGGATATGACCTCGCCAAGGATGTTCTTCAGCCGGTTTGCAAGCACCTTGGAGACAAGCTTGTACACAACGTTACAGAGGCTAATAGGGCGAAGATCCTTCAAAGTTTCTGGATTCTCCACCTTTGAGATTAGCACTACTAGAGTGTCGTTCCATCCCCCAGGCATACTGCCGCCTCGCAACACATCCAACACGTCATCCACACCTGCCACAGAAGTAAAACGCTTGAAAAAATAGTTAGTCACTACTTCCTTGATGCAACTATAGAAAAAGGTTTCGTTGAGTTTATTACTTTTAGTTCTTGGCTAACCTAGCGACCATTATTCCAGGGTTCCCTTGCACTTTTTCGGGCTCATTGCCCTTTTGGGTGGTGCGTATCTTAACATGTTGTTTGGTGTGATTACTTCAGGCCCTACCATGTGCATTTAGGGAAACCTCTCTTCGGTTTTAGTTGGTTGTATTTTGATTGTAGCGTTGCTATTTTTTGTTTGTCTTATTGTTCTTCACATATTGGTTCGATTGGTCTGGTAGTAGGCTGGATGATTTCGCATGAACGTTCGTGTTTACTGTATTGTGCCCTCTCATTGGTTGGGCTTTAACAGCTTGTGAGGTGAGTGGAACGTTCGCTGGTAAATTTGTGGGATTTAGCTTGAATAATACTTGGTGATTATGTGATCAAGTGTCTAATCGGTTTTTGTAGTCAAACATATTGATACTGTAATTAACACTTTGACTGTTTTGTGTCGTGAATTTCTCGGCCCCTCGCGTGCAATGTATTTTCATATTTTATACAGGCATCGTGCTAACTTGAGAGTTGAGGCCAAGAGTCCTGGGTTCGATAAATGTCCTGACGTAACACCTGGTGGTTCATGTTTTAGACACGCATCATGCTAACTTTTGTATTGCAGCAATGCCATGATGGTTTTCCAGACTACTTATGGTGCGTAGTTGCATAGATTCCGACAATTCTGCAGTTATATGTATTATGTTGCTTAGATGTCTACAATTCTAAGAACTTCGAGTGTTTGACCAAAAACTACCACTTTAGGGATATGCATCCCACACAACTATCACATCTTCAAAAATGACCGAAAACTT
>NW_025231748.1:0-2661 GCF_018294505.1 Triticum aestivum | reverse complement strand
CTATTGTCCCATTTGCAAGTCTTCCAGGTATATTGTGGTAGACAACGGTATGGGTGAGAAGACACAGACCAAAATCCCCGTTAGTGTTCTTCGGTATATGCCAATCGTACCAAGACTTCAACGTCTTTTCATGGTCGAAGAGACGGCCAGACAGATGACATGGCACAAAACAGGCAAAAGAACCGAACTAGATGCAGATGGGAATCTGATGATGGTACACACATCGGATGGTGTTGCGTGGAAAAAGTTTGATGAATTACATGCTGACAAAGCGGCAGATCCGAGGCATCCTCGAGTCGGCATCAGCACGGATGGGTTCAGTGTGTTTGGTATGACGGCAGCCCAATATAGTTGTTGGCCCGTATTTGTCTTTCCACTCAATCTCCCCCCCGGACAGATTATGCAAAGAAAGAACATTTTCCTGACGTTGATAATTCAAGGACCCAACTATCCGGGCAAAAATATGAATGTGTACATGCAGCCGCTTAAGGACGAATTGCAAGAAGCCTGGGATAATGGGTTCAAGACATACGACGCCTTTAGCAAACGGAACTTCATAATGCGTGTCTGGTACATGTACTCGACGCATGACTTGCCGGCGTATGCGCTATTCGTTGGCTGGTGTGTGCATGGAAGGTTCCCGTGCCCCACATGCAAGGGAGCTCTTGAGTTTCGTTGGCTTCAGGCCGGTCGCAAGTTTTCTTGCTTCGACATGCATAGACAGTTCCTGGATCCTCGCCATAAGTTCAGGAAAGACAAGAAGAACTTCATCAAGAAAGACAAGAAGAACTTCAGGAAAGACAAGAAGAACTTCATCAGCACGGAAAGGGGAGGAGTTTAACCCGAGCCAGGGTCCCATTGATCCAGAGTTGTTGATGATATCTGGTGGCGGGAGGTCCCATGGCTCCATAGCCATTGGAGATGGACTTATCCGTTGTCCTAGCACTCTCCCGGAGATCAAGGCGCGCCAGTCGAGCTCCGCTCCTGAGATAAGGCCTCGTGAACGGCCAGTGCAACTCACCATCAAGGTTAGTGATATGTACTCAGTTATCTTTCTCCATTACATTGTGTACGCTTCCATCAATGATTACAAATGGTCATGTGAGTGGTGTTGCAGGCTGCTATACAGAGTGAGAGAGATAGAACGGAGAAACTTCTGGCGGAGGCGGCGGAGAGGCAGCGGGAGTTGGAGGAGAGGACGACAAAGATGATGGAGGAGGAGAGGGCACGGAATGACATGCAGGAAAGGGCCATGTACGAGCTCCTTGTGGTAAGTTTCTTCTGTAGATTAGCCAAAACATTCATGTAGTGTTTGTCTCATTACTAACTAGTATGACTGAGTCACCAAAACCAAATGTGCAGTCTGTGTGCGAGAAGACAGGTCAGACCGCTCCGCCGATGCCAGTGATTGCTCCTGGGACCACGGTGAGTTTTATTTGAATGGACATTACTTGCTAGTCTTAACATTTGAGTGTCATCATGCTAACAAGACATTGGAAATGATCTTTGGTGCAGCGTAACTCCAGACAAGCACCGCACGATCCTTCTCCAGCTACCGACACGAGCCACCCCGCTCCTACACCTCCTGGATCTTGGTAAGTTTATCTAGTGTTTTGCTTAACACATGCATAAAGACCTAGACTTAGCTTTATTTCCTCCAATGCTTACCATAATGACCTAGACTTAGCTTCTTCTCCTCCAAAATGACTTAATAAGCTTACTGACCTCCAAAACCATCCATTTTACCTAAGTTAGCTCTAAACTATCTGTACTTAGCTTACTTATGTCAAAAATTGCATAATTAGCTTAGTTAGCTCATAGACGATCCATTTTACCTAAGTTAGCTCTAAAATGACCCATTTTACCTAGGTTAGCTTATAAATGATCCAGTTCATCCAAGTTAGCTCAAAAATGACCCATTTTACCTAGATTAACTCCTAAATGATCCATTTTACCTATGTTAGCTTTAAAATGACCCATTTCACCTAGGTTAACTCCAAAATGACCCATCTTACCTAGGTTATCTCATAAACGATCCATTTCAACTAATTTAGCTCATAAACAATCCATTTCACCAAGTTAGCTAAAAAATGATCCATTTCACCTAAATTAGCTCTTAAATGATCCATTTCACCTAAGTTAGCTCAAAAAGATCCATTTCAACTAAATTAGCTCATAAATGATCCATTTCACCTAAGTTAGCTCAAAAACGATCCATTTAAACTAAGTTAGCTCATAAATGATCCATTTCACCTAAGTTAGCTAAAAAACAATCCATTTCACCTTAGTTACCTCAAAAACGATCCATTTGACCTTAGTTAGCTCATAAACGACCCATTTCAACTAAGTTAGCTCATAAATGATCCATTTCACCTTAGCTAGCTCATAAACGACCCATTTCAACTTAGTTAGCTCATATATGATCCATTTCACGTAAGTTAGCTCATAAATGATATACTCTTCTTGTTCTAGTCTTCTTCTTGTTCTACTCTTCTTGTTCTAGTCTTCTTCTTGTTCTACTCTTCTTCTTGTTCTACTCTTCTTGTTCTAACTTTCTTATTTTTCATTTTGCAGATTTCATTCACTTGACGAAAGCTTGCATAGATGGAGTGCTCCTTATCCCTTTCTCTGTTTCTTTTGTATCGTTGAACTATGCATGTA
>NW_025231747.1:9580-10790 GCF_018294505.1 Triticum aestivum | reverse complement strand
TAATTACAACTCCAGACTTTTTTGCATTCCGTACACACCATTCAAACCGACGTCATCAATTTTCAAAACTTTCTGACATCATTTGCTATTTTTTAGTCATTTACCGATTTGTTTAGAGAGCTAAATGGCTCTGAAATTGAAAATCACTACAAAATGAACTCTGACACTGTCGAAACTTGGCATGGTATCATCATTTCACCCACATAGCATGTGCAGAAGAGTAGAGAGGGTTACGGCAAAAACTGGACGCACTTCGTGTACAATCTGGACAATCTCTTTCGAAGTATCAGGGTTTCGGACGAGAACTCATCTGTTACATGGGCACTTCATTTTTTAAAAGTTATTACAACTCCAGAATTTTTTGCGTTCCGTACACACCATTCAAACCGACGTCATCAATTTTCAAAACTTTCTGACATCATTTGCTATTTTTTAGTCATTTACCGATTTGTTTAGAGAGCTAAATGGCCGTGAAATTGAAAATCACTACCAAATGAACTTTGAAAATTCCAAACTTGGCATGGTATCATCATTTCACCCACATAGCATGTGCAAAAGAGTAGAGAGGGTTACGGCAAAAACTGGACGCACTTCATGTACAAACTGGACAATCTCTTTCGGAGTATCAGGGTTTTGGACGAGAACTCATCTGTTACACTGGCACTTCATTTTTTTAAACTTATTACAACTTCAGACTTTTTCTGCATTCCATACGCACCATTCAAAGCGACGTCATCAATTTTCAACACTTTCTGACATCATTTGCTATTTTTCAGTCATTTACCGATTTGTTTAGAGAGCTAAATGACCGTGAAATTGAAAATCACTACAAAATGAACTCCGAAAATGTAGAAACTTGGCATGGTATCATCATTTCACCCACATAGCATGTGCAAAAGAGTAGAGAAGGTTACGGCAAAAACTGGACGCACTTCGTGTACAATCTGGACAATCTCTTTCGAAGTATCAGGGTTTCGGACGAGAACTCATCTGTTACATGGGCACTTCATTTTTTAAATTAATTACAACTCCAGACTTTTTTGCATTCCGTACACACCATTCAAACCGACGTCATCAATTTTCAAAACTTTCTGACATCATTTGCTATTTTTTAGTCATTTACCGATTTGTTTAGAGAGCTAAATGGCTCTGAAATTGAAAATCACTACAAAATGAACTCTGACACTGTCGAAACTTGGCATGGTATCAT
>NW_025231747.1:4034-4752 GCF_018294505.1 Triticum aestivum | reverse complement strand
AGAACTCATCTGTTACATGGGCACTTCATTTTTTAAAAGTTATTACAACTCCAGAATTTTTTGCGTTCCGTACACACCATTCAAACCGACGTCATCAATTTTCAAAACTTTCTGACATCATTTGCTATTTTTTAGTCATTTACCGATTTGTTTAGAGAGCTAAATGGCCGTGAAATTGAAAAACACTACCAAATGAACTTTGAAAATTCCAAACTTGGCATGGTATCATCATTTCACCCACATAGCATGTGCAAAAGAGTAGAGAGGGTTACGGCAAAAACTGGACGCACTTCATGTACAAACTGGACAATCTCTTTCGGAGTATCAGGGTTTCGGACGAGAACTCATCTGTTACACTAGCACTTCATTTTTTTAAACTTATTACAACTCAAGACTTTTTTGCGTTCCGTACGCACCATTCAAAGCGACGTCATCAATTTTCAACACTTTCTGACATCATTTGCTATTTTTGAGTCATTTACCGATTTGTTTAGAGAGCTAAATGACCGTGAAATTGAAAATCACTACACATGAACTCTGAAATTGTCCAAACTTGGCATGGTATCATCATTTCACCCACATAGCATGTGCAAAAGAGTAGAGAGGGTTACGGCAAAAACTGGACGCACTTCGTGTACAAACTGGACAATCTCTTTCGGAGTATCAAGGTTTCGGACGAGAACTCATCTGTTACACTGGCACTTCATTTTTTTAAACT
>NW_025231747.1:2909-3723 GCF_018294505.1 Triticum aestivum | reverse complement strand
CTCTTTCGGAGTATCAGTGTTTCGGACGAGAACTCATCTGTTACACTGGCGCTTCATTTTTTTAAATTATTACAACTCCAGAATTTTTTGCGTTCTATACGCACCATTCAAAGCGACGTCATCCATTTTCAACACTTTCTGACATCATTTGCTATTTTTCAGTCATTTACCGATTTGTTTAGAGAGCTAAATGACCGTGAAATTGAAAATCACTACAAAATGAACTCTGAAAATGTCGAAACTTGGCATGGTATCATCATTTCACCCACATAGCATGTGCAAAAGAGTAGAGAGGGTTACGGCAAAAACTGGAGGCACTTCGTGTACAATCTGGACAATCTCTTTCGAAGTATCAGGGTTTCTAACGAGAACTCATCTGTTACATGGGCACTTCATTTTTTAAAACTTATTACAACTCCAGAATTTTTTGCGTTCCGTACCCACCATTCAAACCGACGTCAACAATTTTCAAAACTTTCTGACATCATTTGCTATTTTTTAGTCATTTACCGATTTGTTTAGAGAGCTAAATGACCGTGAAATTGAAAATCAGTACAAAATGAACTCTGAAAATGTCGAAACTTGGCATGGTATCATCATTTCACCCACATAGCATGTGCAAAAGAGTAGAGAGGGTTACGGAAAAAACTGGACACACTTCGTGTACAAACTGGACAATCTCTTTCGGAGTATCAGGGTTTTGGACGAGAACTCATCTGTTACACTGGCACTTCATTTTTTTAAACTTATTACAACTTCAGACTTTTTCTGCGTTCCGTACGCACCATTCAAAGCGACGTCATCAATTTTCAAC
>NW_025231747.1:0-1338 GCF_018294505.1 Triticum aestivum | reverse complement strand
GTGAAATTGAAAATCAGTACAAAATGAACTCTGAAAATGTCGAAACTTGGCATGGTATCATCATTTCACCCACATAGCATGTGCAAAAGAGTAGAGAGGGTTACGGCAAAAACTGGACACACTTCGTGTACAAACTGGACAATCTCTTTCGGAGCATCAGGGTTTCGGACGAGAACTCATCTGTTACACTGGCACTTCATTTTTTTAAACTTATTACAACTCCAGACTTTTTTTGCGTTCCCTACGCACCATTCAAAGCGACGTCATCAATTTTCAACACTTTCTGACATCGTTTGCTATTTTTCAGTCATTTACCGATTTGTTTAGAGAGCTAAATGACCGTGAAATTGAAATCACTACAAAATGAACCCCAAAAATGTCGAAACTTGGCATGGTATCATCATTTCACCCACATAGCATGTGCAAAAGAGTAGAGAGGGTTACGGCAAAAACTGGACGCACTTCGTGTACAAACAGGACAATCTCTTTCGAAGTATCAGGGTTTTGACGAGAACTCATCTGTTACACTGGCACTTCATTTTTTTTAAACTTATTACAACTGCAGACTTTTTTTGCGTTCCGTACGCACCATTCAAAGCGACGTCATCAATTTTCAACACTTTCTGACATCATTTGCTATTTTTCAGTCATTTACCGATTTGTTTGGAGAGCTAAATGACCGTGAAATTGAAAATCACTACAAAATGAACTCTGAAAATGTCGAAACTTGGCATGGTATCACCATTTCACCCACATAGCATGTGCAAAAGAGTAGAGAGGGTTACGGCAAAAACTGGACGCACTTCGTGTACAAACTGGACAATCTCTTTCGGAGTATCAGGGTTTTGGACGAGAATTCATCTGTTACACTGGCACTTCATTTTTTTAAACTTATTACAACTTGAGACTTTTTCTGCGTTCCGTACGCACCATTCAAAGCGACGTCATCAATTTTCAACACTTTCTGACATCATTTGCTATTTTTCAGTCATTTACCGATTTGTTTAGAGAGCTAAATGACCGTGAAATTGAAAATCACTACACATGAACTCTGAAATTGTCCAAACTTGGCATGGTATCATCATTTCACCCACATAGCATGTGCAAAAGAGTAGAGAGGGTTACGGAAAAAACTGGACGCACTTCATGTACAAACTGGACAATCTCTTTCGAAGTATCAGGGTTTTGACGAGAACTCATCTGTTACACTGGCACTTCATTTTTTTAAACTAATTACAACTCCAGACTTTTTTTGCGTTCCGTACGCACCATTCAAAGCGACGTCATCAATTTTCAACACTTTCTGTCATCATTTGCTATTTTTCAGTCAATTACCGA
>NW_025231746.1:0-10793 GCF_018294505.1 Triticum aestivum | reverse complement strand
ATTCGGAATAGTGGGAGTATCATAAGAGACTCGAATACTATAAATTGTTTCCACATTAAAAGAGTAATGTTCAGAAAAAGGGTAATCATAATCATGACAAGTTTTATAAATATAATCATCACTACTTTTTATAGCATAAGTTTCATCACAATAATCATCATAAGTAGCAACTTTGTTCTCATCATAATCAATTGAAACCTCTTCCAAAATAGTGGATTCATCACTAAATAAAGTCATGACCTCTCCAAACCCAATTTCAGAAATATCATAAGATTCAACACCCTCCAAAATAGTGGGATCATTACTTCCTAAAGTTGACACTCTTACAAACCCACTTTCATCAATATAACCATCATAAATAGGAGGCATGCTATCATCATAATAAATTTGCTCATCAAAACTTGGGAGGCTAAAAATATCATATTCATTAAACATAGCATCCCCAAGCTTGGGACAAACATTAATTGCAGCAAATATATTCTCAAACATGTCATTCTCATCAAACATAGCATCCCCAAGCTTGGACCTTTTCATGTCATAAGCATAATCACTCTCATCATCAATAGTATGGATAGCACCAATAGTATAGCAATTATTATCATCACAATGAGTAATAGGAGCAACATCATTTGGGAGGGATACCTTTTTACCTTTGCTTCTCCGTCTTTTCTTTTTCTTCTTCACATCATGTGTGGGTTTAACCCTCTTTTTTGATCTCCTTATTAATGAGATTGGTTGAATAGAAAGCTCCTCCTCGTTACCTGATTCATCATAAGAAATAATAGGAGGATATTGGGAAGTCTCTTCCCTTTCATTAGTATTCTCTTCATATTCTATTTGTTTTCTTTTCTTTATGTAATTGGCAATATAAGGATTTTCAATGCAATTCACCGTACAATACATATACATTTCCTCTAGATCAATATCAAGGAATTTCTCAAGGTTATATTCTGGAATATGCTTAGTTGCACGTTTCATTTCCTCATAACCCAAAAGCAAACTAAGTTCATTATGATGTGCAAGGGAAATCAAGTCATCACAATTTTTGGACACGATTCGATCATGAAACAATTTGCATCGGAGATTTAAATGACCATGTTCATTGCAAAGTTCACAAGTACGGTAAAGAAATTTTAAATTTTCGGCACTCACATCTAGCCTTTCTTGCAACCATTTAGTTTCTAAATACTTATGCCTCTTGCAGAATCTATCTTCCCTATTTGGTGTGTACTTGCAAACTCTATGCACTCCACAAAAATTGACATGCTTATAAGAGACATTTTCATCATGACTAGTGCAATCATTATTAGTACTATGGATATTCAAAGAGTTCATACTAACAATATTGCAATCATGCTCATCATTCAAAGATTTAGTGCCAAACATTTTATAGACTTCTTCTTCTAGCACTTGAGCACAATTTTCCTTTCCATCATTTTCACGAAAGATATTAGAAAGATGAAGCGTATGAGGCAAACTAAATTCCATTTTTTTTGTAATTTTCTTTTATAGACTAAACTAGTGATAAAACAAGAAACTAAAAGATTCGATTGCAAGGTCTAAAGATATACCTTCAAGCACTCACCTCCCTGGCAATGGCGCTAGAAAAGAGCTTGATGTCTACTACACAACCTTCTTCTTGTAGACGTTGTTGGGCCTCCAAGTGCAGAGGTTTGTAGGACAGTAGCAAATTTCCCTCAAGTGGATGACCTAAGGTTTATCAATCCGTGGGAGGCGTAGGATGAAGATGGTCTCTCTCAAAGAACCCTGCAACCAAATAACAAAGAGTCTCTTGTGTCCCCAACACACCCAATACAATGGTAAATTGTTTAGGTGCACTAGTTCGGCGAAGAGATGTTGATACAAGTGCAATATGGATGGTAGATATAGGTTTTTGTAATCAGAAAATATAAAAACAGCAAGGTAACTAATGATAAAAGTGAGAACAAACAGTATTGCAATGCTTCGAAACAAGGCCTAGGGTTCATACATTCACTAGTGCAAGTTCTCTCAACAATAATAACATAATTGGATCATATAACTATCCCTCAACATGCAACAAAGAGTCACTCCAAAGTCACTAATAGCGGAGAACAAACAAAGAGATTATTGTAGGGTATGAACACACCTCAAAGTTATCATTTCTGATCGATCTATTCAAGAGTCCTTAGTAAAATAACACGAAGCTATTCTTTCCATTCGATCTATCATAGAGTTCATACTAGAATAACACCTTAAGACACAAATCAACCAAAACCCTAATGTCACGTAGATACTCCAAGGTCACCTCAAGTATCCATGGGCATGATTATACGATATGCATCACACAATCTCAGATTCATCTATTCAACCAACACAAAGTACTTCAAAGAGTGCCCCAAAGTTTCTACCGAAGAGTCAAGACGAAAACGTGTGCCAACCCCTATGCGTAAGTTTATTGAACCCGCAAGTTGATCACCAAAACATACATCAAGTAGATCACATGAATATCCCATTGTCACCATAGATAAGCACGACAAGACATGCATCAAGTGTTCTCAAATCCTTAAAGACTCAATCCAACAAGACAACTTCAACGGGAAAACTCAATTCATCACAAGAGAGTAGAGGGGGAGAAACATCATAAGATCCAACTATAACAGCAAAGCTCGCGATACATCAAGATCGTGGGAAATCAAGAACATGAGAGAGAGAGAGAGATCAAACACATAGCTACTGGTACATACGCTCAGCCCTGAGGGTGAACTACTCCCTCCTTGTCATGGAGAGCGCCGGGATGATGAAGATGGCCACCGGTGAGGGATCCCCCCTCCGGCAGGGTGTCGGAACAGGGTCCCGATTGGTTTTTGGTGGCTACAGAGGCTTGCGGCAACGGAACTCCCGATCTATTATGCTCCTTGATCTTTTTACGTTATATGGATATATATATAGGCGAAAGAAGTCGGTCAGGGGAGCCACGAGGGGCCAATGAGGGTGGGGGGCGCGCCCAGGGGGGTAGGGCGCGCCTCCCTTCCTCGTGGCTTCCTCGTTGCTTCCCTGATGTATACTCCAAGTCTCCTGGATTGCTTCTGTTCTAAAAATAAATCTCCCAAAGGTTTCATTCCGTTTGGACTCCCTTTGATATTCCTTTTCATCGAAACACTGAAATAGGCAAAAAACGAGCAATTTGGGCTGGGCCTCCGGTTAATAGGTTAGTCCCAAAAATGATATAAAAGTGTATAGTAAAGCCCATAAACATCCAAAATGGATAATATAATAGCATGATACAATTAAAAATTATAGATACGTTGGAGACATATCATTGAGTCAAATGGAGCACAAAAGGTCCTGGTTCCACAGGTAACTTAAGTGCAGCACGCTTTGACAAATCATCAGCTATGCTGTTCTCTGCACAAGGGATGTTCTCTATTTGCAATCCGTCAAAGTTCTCTTTGAGTTTCCTCACTTCATCGACATATGCTTCCGTTAATGGGCTATGATAATCTTTGTTGATTTTCTTCGCAACCAACTACGAGTTGCCTCAAATGATACGCTTTCTCATTCCAAGGTCTGCCGCAATCCTGAGACCGGCAAGCAGTCCTTCATACTCAGAAGTGTTGTTTGTCGCCTTCTCCTGGGGAAATGCATCTGAATTACATACTTGAGCTGCTCTCTGGTGGGTGCGACAAGCAGCTCTCCGACACCGGCTCCTTGTAGCAAAAAAGCTCCATCGAAGTACATGATCCAGTCATGGGTTGTTTCCTTGCCGGGAGAGATGTTTCTAGAATTTCCTCGTCTGGTATTGCCGTCCATTCTACAATGAACTCCGCCAAGGCCCTGCTCTAAATAGTTTAAGTACTTTCAAACTTGAGATCAGAGCTTGACAATTCCAATGCCCACTCAACAATCCTGTCGGTTGCATCTGGATTTCTCAAGACCCTATGCATCGGGAAGTGAGGCACGACGGTAATCTAGTGTGCTTGAAAGTATTGGTGCAGCTGGTACGTCTTGAGCTTGCGTTGGTTTTCCTTGAAGAGGAAAGGGTGATGTAGCAAAGTAGCGTAAGTATTTTCCTCAGTTTTTGAGAACCAAGGTATCAATCTAGTAGGAGGCTCCTCAAAAGTCCCACGCACCTACACAAACAAACAAGAACCTCGCAACCAGCGCAATAAATGGGTTGTCAATCCCTTCACGACCACTTGCGACAACTGAGATCTGATTGAGATAATATGATAAGATAAATATTTTTGGTATTTTTATGATATAGATAGGAAAAGTAAAGATGCAAATAAAAGTAGATTGAAAGCTTATATGATAAAAGATAGACCCGAGCCATAGGTTTCACTAGTGGCTTCTCTCAAGATAGCATAAGTATTACGGTGGGTGAACAAATTACTGTCGAGCAATTGATAGAAAAGCGAATAATTATGGGATTATCTAGGCATGATCATGTATATAGGCATCACGTCCGTGACAAGTAGACCGACTCCTGCCTGCATCTACTACTATTACTCCACACATTGACCGCTATCCAGCATGCATCTAGAGTATTAAGTTCATAAAGAACAGAGTAACGCATTAAGAAAGATGACATAATGTAGAGGGATAAACTCATGCAATGTGATATAAACCCCATATTTTTATCCTCGATGGCAACAATACAATACATGCCTTGCTTCCCCTGCTGTCACTGGGAAAGGACACCGCAAGATTGAACCCAAAGCGAAGCACTTCTCCCATTGCAAGAAAGATCAATATAGTAGGCCAAACCAAACTGATAATTCGAAGAGACTTGCAAAGATAACTTAATCACACATAAAAGAATTCAGAGGAGACTCAAATATTTCTCATAGATAAACTTGATCATAAACCCACAATTCATTGGATCTCGACAAACACACCGCAAAAAGAGTTACATCGAATAGATCTCCAAGAAGATTGAGGAGAACTTTGTATTGAGATTCAAAGAGAGAGAAGAAGCCATCTAGCTAATAACTATGGAGTCAAAGGTCTGTGGTAAACTACTCACAACTCATTGGAGAGGCCTTGGAGATGATGTAGAGGCCCTCCTTGGTCGATTCCCCCTCTGGCGGAGCGCCGGCAAAGGCTCCAAGATGGAATCTCATGGATACAGAAGGTTACGAAGGTGTAAATAGTTTTTCGTGGTGCTCCTCGATGGTTTCAGGGTACATGGGTATATATAGGAGGGAGAAGTAGGTCGGTGGACGCTTGAGGGGCCTACGAGGGTGGGGGCGCAATAGGCACCCTCGTGGTCGCCTCTTGTGTTGCTTGACGTCCACTCCAAGTCCCTTGGATCATGTTTGTTCCAAAAAGATCACTCCCGAAGGTTTCATTCCATTTGGACTCCTTTTGATATTCCTGTTCTTCGAAACACTGAAATAGGCAAAAAAAACATCAATTCGGGTTGGGCCTCCGGTTAGTAGGTTAGTCCCAAAAATGATATAAAAGTGTAAAGTAAAGCCCATAAACATCCAAAACGGGTAATATAATAGCATGGAACAATCAAAAATTATAGATACGTTGGAGACGTATAAGGCATCCCCAAGCTTAATTCCTGCTCATCCTCGAGTAGGTAAATGATAAAAACAGAATTTTTGATGTGGAATGCTACCTAGCATAATTCTCAATGTAATTTTCTTTATTGTGGCATGAATGTTTAGATCCAAATGATTCAAAATAAAAATTCATATTCACATAAGAAATAGCAATACTTCAAGCATACTAATCAAGCAATTATGTCTTCTCAAAATAACATGGCTAAAGAAAGTTATCCCTACAAAATCATATAGTCTTGCTGTTGCTCTATCTTCATCACACAAAGTATTTAATCATGCACAACCCTGATGACAAGCCAAGCAATTGTTTCATACTTTAGCAATCTCAAACTTTTTCAACTTTCGTGCAATACATGAGCGTGAGCCATGGACATAGCACTATATATGGAATAGAATGGTGGTTGTGGAGAAGACAAAAAAAAGGAGAAGATAGTCTCACATCAACTAGGCGTATCAACGGGTTATGGAGATGCCCATTAATAGATATCAATGTGAGTGAGTAGGGATTGCCATGCAACAGATGCACTAGAGCTGTAAATATCTGAAAGCTCAACAAAAGAAACTAAGTGGGTGTGCATCCAACTTGCTTGTTCACGAAGACCTAGGGCATATTGAGGAAGCCCATCATTGGAATATACAAGCCAAGTTCTATAATGAAAAAATTCCCACTAGTATATGAAAGTGACAACATAGGAGACTCTATATCATGAAGATCATGGTGCTACTTTGAAGCACAAGTGTGGTAAAAGGATTGTAGCATTGTCCCTTCTCTCTTTCTCTCTCATTTTTTTATTTGGCCTTTTTTTATTTGGTGGGCTCTTTGGCCTTTTTTTTAATAAAGTCCGAAGTCTCATCCCGACTTGTGGGGGAATCATAGTATCCATCATCCTTTCCTCACCGGGATAATGCTCTAATAATGAAAATCATCACACTTTTATTTACTTACAACTCAATTTTACAACTCGATACTTAGAACAAGATATGACTCTATATGAATGCCTCCCGCGGTGTACCGGGATATGCAATGAATCAAGAGTGACATGTATGAAAAATTATGAAGGTGTCCTTACCACAAATACGATGTCAACTACATGATCATGCAAAGAGCAATATGACAATGATGATGCGTGTCATATAAACGGAACGGTGGAAAGTTGCATGGAAATATATCTCGGAATGGCTATGGAAATGCCATAATAGGTAGGTATGGTGGCTGTTTTGAGGAAGGTATATGGTGGGTGTATGGTACTGGCGAAAGTTGCACGGCACAAGAGAGGCTAGCAATGGTGGAAGGTGAGAGTGCGTATAATCCATGGACTCAACATTAGTCATAAAGAACTCATATACTTATTGCAAAAATCTACAAGTCATTGAAAACAAAGTACTACGCGCATGCTCCTAGGGGGATAGATTGGTAGGAAAATACCATCGCTCGTCCCCGACTGCCACTCATAAGGAAGACAATCAATAAATAAAATTGTGCTCCAACTTCATCACAAAGCGGTTCACCATACGTGCATGCTACGGGAATCGCAAACTTCAACACAAGTATTCTTTGAATTCACAATCACCCAACTAGCATGACTCTAATATCACCATCCTCATATCTCAAAACAATTATCAAGTATCAAATTGATCATAGCATCCAATTCACTTCCTATGATAGTTTTTATTATACCCAACTTGGATGCCCATCATTCTAGGACCAATTTTATAACCATAGCAAATACCATGCTGTTCTAAGAGACTGTCAAAATAATATAAGTGAAGCATGAGAGATCAATAATTTCTTCAAAATTAAGCCACCGCCGTGCTCTAAAAAGATATAAGTGAAATACTAGAGCAAAACTATCTAGCTCAAAAGATATAAGTGAAGCACATAGAGTATTCTAATAAATTCTATTCAAGTGGGATTCTCCCAAAAGGTGTGTACAGCAAGGATGATTGTGGTAATATAAAAATCAAAGACTAATATCATACAAGACGCTCCAAGAAAAACACATATCATGTGGCGAATAAAAATATAGCTCCAAGTAAAGTTACCGATAGACGAAGATGAAAGAGGGGATGCCTTTCGGGGCATCCCCAAGCTTAGGCTTTTGGTTATTCTTTAATATCTTGGGGTGCCATGGGCATCCCCAAGCTTAGGCTCTTGCCACTCCTTATTCCATAGTCCATCAAATCTTTACCGAAAACTTGAAAACTTCACAACACAAAACTCAACAGGAAATCTCATAAGCCCCGTTAGTGCAAGAAAGAAAAACCACCACATAAGGTACTGTAATGAACTCATTCTTTATTTATATTGGTGTTAAACCTACTGTATTTCAACTTCTCTATGGTTCATACCCTACATACTAGCCATAGATGCATCAAAATAAGCAAACAACACACGAAAAACAGAATCTATCAAAAACAGAATAGTCTGTAGCAATCTGTAACTCTCGAATACTTCCGGAACTCTAAAAATCCTACAAAAATAGGAAGTTCTGGGCAATTTTTCTATTGATCGAAATCATAAAGAATCAACGCAAAATCATGACTTTGTGAATTACTAAAATTATTTTCGTGCGCTCAAAGTCACTGTTTTTCAGCAGAATCAAATTAACTATCACCATAGGTTATCCTATAGGTTCTACTTGGCACAAACACTAATTAAAACAAATAAACACATATAAACAGAATCTAGAAGAAAAATTTATTATTAAACAAAATCAAAAAGCAAAAAACTAAAATAAAATTGGGTTGCCTCCCAACTAGCGCTATTGTTTAATGCCCCAAGCCAGGCATAAAAGCGAGGATAGATCTAAGTAGTGCCATCTTTGGCACTCAGAAAGGAAAGAGATAATTTCCTTTCTATGGCATTCATTCTTCTATTTTGGGAAAGCACATTGCCATTAATGGATGAAGTAATATTAAGCACGTTACGGAAATTTGCATCTAAGCTAGCCTTCATCTCTTTGATAATTTCATTTTGATAAAAGCATAAGAGAGTGGTAGATTCAACCTTATCATTCATAGGGTGCCCAAATATAGTTTTCATTTTTTCATAGGTATCTACAACATCCCCTCAACAAAACCTTCTTCAAAAATAGAATCTAGAACTTGCTTGCAAGAAGCGGGCAAGCCAACATAGAAACCTTTTAGGTAAACTTCAATTTGATATTGTGGCACATAGCTAGCCCGAGTCCTTAATAACCTATCTCAAGCATCTTTCAAAGACTCATCAAGTAAATAACGAAAAATTCCAGAGTCATCTTCATCAAAATTATTCAAACTCTCATTGGTGACCCCGGTGGGTCTTTCCATAGCATCATTATTTATGAGCTTAGAGAGGATAGAGGGACTATCCAAGGTACTAAAACCCTGGAGAGGACCCTTAGTTCTATTTGATTCGGCCATGGCAACAGGAAGGCAAACGGTAAAGGGAGGGAAAATAAAACGGCAAGGGTGAAGTGGGGGATAGGAAAATGAGAGGCAAATGGCAAATAATGTAATGCGAGGGAGATGAGTTTGTGATGGGTACTTGGTATGTCTTGACTTGAGTGAAGACCTCCCCGGCAACGACGCCAGAAATCCTTCTTGCTACGTCTTGAGCTTGCGTTGGTTTTCCTTGAAGAGGAAAGGGTGATGCAGCAAAGTAGCGTAAGTATTTCCCTCAGTTTTTGAGAACCAAGGTATCAATCCAGTAGGAGGCTCCTCAAAAGTCCCACGCACCTACACAAACAAACAAGAACCTCGCAACCAATGCAATAAAGGGGTTGTCAATCCTTTCACGTCCACTTGCGAGAAGTGAGATCTGATAGAGATAATATGATAAGATAAATATTTTTGGTATTTTTATGATATAGATAGGAAAAGTAAAGATGCAAATAAAAGTAGATTGAAAGCTTATATGATAAAAGATAGACCCGGGGCCATAGGTTTCACTAGTGGCTTCTCTCAAGATAGCATAAGTATTACGGTGGGTGAACAAATTACTGTCGAGCAATTGATAGAA
The DNA here is from genome assembly GCF_018294505.1 of Triticum aestivum. NCBI lineage: Eukaryota > Viridiplantae > Streptophyta > Magnoliopsida > Poales > Poaceae > Triticum > Triticum aestivum. Next base: position 1,238 of record NW_025231746.1, on the reverse strand, counting down.
AATCAAATAATTATGAGATTATCTAGGCATGATCATGTATATAGGCATCACGTTCGTGACAAGCAGACCGACTCCTGCCTACATCTACTACTATTGCTCCACACATCGACCGCTATCCCGCATGCATCTAGAGTGTTAAGTTCATAAAGAACAGAGTAACGCATTAAGAAAGATGACATGATGTAGAGGGATAAACTCATCCAATATGATATAAACCCCATCTTTTTATCCTCGATGGAAACAATACAATACGTGCCTTGCTGCCCCATCTGTCACTGGGAAAGTACACCGCAAGATTGAACCCAAAGCTAAGCACTTCTCCCATTGCAAGAAAGATCAATCTAGTAGGCCAAACCAAACTGATAATTCAGAGAGACTTGCAAAGTTAACTTAATCACACATAAAAGAATTCAGAGGAGATTCAAATATTTCTCATGGATAAACTTGATCATAAACCCACAATTCATCGGATCTCGACAAACACACCACAAAAAGAGTTACATCGAATAGATCTCCAAGAAGATCGAGGAGAACTTTGTATTGAGATTCAAAGAGAAAGAAGAAGCCATCTAGCTAATAACTATGGACCCGAAGGTCTATGGTAAACTACTCAGAACTCATCGGAAAGTCCTTGGAGATGATGTAGAGGCCCTCCGTTGTCGATTCCCCCTCCGGTGGAGCGTCGACGAAGGCTCCTAGATGGAATCTCACGGATACAGAAGGTTACGGCTGTGGAAATAGTTTTTTGTGGTGCTCCTTAATGGTTTCAGGGTACGTGGGTTTATATGGGAGGAAGAAGTAGGTCGGTGGACGGTCGAGGGGCCCACGAGGGTGGGGGGCGTGCCCACCTATAGGGGGCGCGCCGGGCACCCTCGTGGCCGCCTCCTCTGTTGCTTGACGTCCACTCCAAGTCCCCTAGATCACGTTTGTTCCAAAAAGATCGCTCCCGAAGGTTTCATTCCGTTTGGACTCCATTTGATATTCCTTTTCTTCGAAACACTGAAATAGGCAAAAAAACAACAATTCGGGCTGGGCCTCCGGTTAGTAGGTTAGTCCCAAAAATGATATAAAAGTGTAAAGCAAAGCCCATAAACATCCAAAACGGGTAATATAATAGCATGGAACAATCAAAAATTATAGATATGTTGCAGACGTATCAGCAGCTTCCTTGAGGCCATAAGGAGACCAAAAAGCAAATTTTGCATGCTAAAATATCTTGATCTAGCCCCATGGAGAAG
>NW_025231745.1:2359-10795 GCF_018294505.1 Triticum aestivum | reverse complement strand
GACGGCAATGAAACGGTAGTAGACGTTCTGCGGTAACGATGCAGCGTGAATATTATTAAATACTTGGAGCGCGATAAAATCATAAGTTTTTTACACAACGTGGGCACATGTGCTATAGGACTGATGGTAATTTTTCACAATTTTTTGTGATGGAGAAGTATCTGAACACTTCCCTCTACGCGGATTGCTCTTCGCACGTCTACGACTGTGGCCGGCGGCCTCCGGGGGCTAGCATACCGTCAAATCTTGCGTAGGCGGCCTCTCACAAATATGGAAGTGTTGAGGCGGTTGCAAACGCCCAGCACGCGTCTCCGGGGTGTGCCCCCCCCCTCACGGACGCCGCCGCCGCCGGCACCTGGAGGGGGGAAACGGACGCGTCGGGTCTACACGGAGTGGATGTAGCTGTGGGTTTGGCCCGGATGTTGCTCCAAAGTGTTCCTCTGGGCCGACCTAACACAACCGGGTGGAGAGGTCCACTGGTCAAAGCCCGTCGGTGCAAAGTCAAAGGGCTAGATCCCGTGGTCAAACGCTACAGGGTTAGCCGGGACGGGGGCCCTGGGGGGTAGCAATGCCACCGGAGCGTCGTACCAGGCCCGCATACATGCGGGGTGGTGTTGTGGCATGTCCGAAGAGGCGGCACGCGTCTCCGGGTTGTGGCCCCCCTCACTGACGGCAATGAAACGGTAGTAGACGTTCTGCGGTAACGATGCAGCGTGAATATTATTAAATACTTGGAGCGCGATAAAATCATAAGTTTTTTACACAACGTGGGCACATGTGCTATAGGACTGATGGTAATTTTTCATAATTTTTTGTGATGGAGAAGTATCTGAACACTTCCCTCTACGCGGATTGCTCTTCGCACGTCTACGATTGTGGCCGGCGGCCTCCGGGGGCTAGCATACCGTCAAATCTTGCGTAGGCGGCCTCTCACAAATCTGGAAGTGTTGAGGCGGTTGCAAACGCCCAGCACGCGTCTCCGGGGTGTGCCCCTCCACCTCATGGACGCCGCCGCCGCCGGCACCTGGAGGGGGGAAACGGACGCGTCGGGTCTACACGGAGTGGATGTAGCTGTGGGTTTGGCCCGGATGTTGCTCCAAAGTGTTCCTCTGGGCCGACCTAACACAACCGGGTGGAGAGGTCCACTGGTCAAAGCCCGTCCGTGCAAAGTCAAAGGGCTAGATCCCGTGGTCAAACGCTACAGGGTTAGCCGGGACGGGGGCCCTGTGGGGTAGCAATGCCACCGGAGCGTCGTACTGGGCCCTCATACATGCGGGGTTGTGTTGTGGCATGTCCGAAGAGGCGGCACGCGTCTCCGGGTTGTGGCCCCCCTCACGGACGGCAATGAAACGGTAGTAGATGTTCTGCGGTAACGATGCAGCGTGAATATTGTTAAATACTTGGAGCGCGATAAAATCATGAGTTTTTTACACAACGTGGGCACATGTGCTATAGGACTGATGGTAATTTTTCATAATTTTTTGTGATGGAGAAGTATCTGAACACTTCCCTCTACGCGGATTGCTCTTCGCACGTCTACGACTGTGGCCGGCGGCCTCCGGGGGCTAGCATACCGTCAAATCTTGCGTAGGCGGCCTCTCACAAATATGGAAGTGTTGAGGCGGTTGCAAACGCCCAGCACGCGTCTCCGGGGTGTGCCCCCCCCCTCACGGACGACGCCGCCGCCGGCACCTGGAGGGGGGAAACGGACGCGTCGGGTCTACACGGAGTGGATGTAGCTGTGGGTTTGGCCCGAATGTTGCTCCAAAGTGTTCCTCTGGGCCGACCTAACACAACCAGGTGGAGAGGTCCACTGGTCAAAGCCCGTCCGTGAAAAGTCAAAGGGCTAGATCCCGTGGTCAAACGCTACAGGGTTAGCCGGGACGGGGGCCCTGGGGGGTAGCAATGCCACCGGAGCGTCGTACCGGGCCCTCATACATGCGGGGTGGTGTTGTGGCATGTCCGAAGAGGCGGCACGCGTCTCCGGGTTGTGGCCCCCCTCACGGACGGCAATGAAACGGTAGTAGACGTTCTGCGGTAACGATGCAGCGTGAATATTATTAAATACTTGGAGCGCGATAAAATCATGAGTTTTTTACACAACGTGGGCACATGTGCTATAGGACTGATGGTAATTTTTCATAATTTTTTGTGATGGAGAAGTATCTGAACACTTCCCTCTACGCGGATTGCTGTTCGCACGTCTACGACTGTGGCCGGCGGCCTCCGGGGGCTAGCATACCGTCAAATCTTGCGTAGGCGGCCTCTCACAAATCTGGAAGTGTTGAGGCGGTTGCAAATGCCCAGCACGCGTCTCTGGGGTGTGCCCCTCCCCCTCACGGACGCCGCCGCCGCCGGCACCTGGAGGGGGGAAACGGATGCGTCGGGTCTACACGGAGTGGATGTAGCTGTGGGTTTGGCCAGGATGTTGCTCCAAAGTGTTCCTCTGGGCCGACCTAACACAACCGGGTGGAGAGGTCCATTGGTCAAAGCCCGTCCGTGCAAAGTCAAAGGGCTAGATCCCGTGGTCAAACGCTACAGGGTTAGCCGGGACGGGGGCCCTGGCGGGTAGCAATGCCACCGGAGCGTCGTACCGGGCCCTCATACATGCGGGGTGGTGTTGTGGCATGTCCGAAGAGGCGGCACGCGTCTCCGGGTTGTGGCCCCCCTCACGGACGGCAATGAAACGGTAGTAGACGTTCTGCGGTAACGATGCAGCGTGAATATTATTAAATACTTGGAGCGCGATAAAATCATGAGATTTTTACACAACGTGGGCACATGTGCTATAGGACTGATGGTAATTTTTCATAATTTTTTGTGATGGAGAAGTATCTGAACACTTCCCTCTACGCGGATTGCACTTCGCACGTCTACGACTGTGGTCGGCGGCCTCCGGGGGCTAGCATACCGTCAAATCTTGCGTAGGCGGCCTCTCACAAATCTGGAAGTGTTGAGGTGGTTGCAAACGCCCAGCACGCGTCTCCGGGGTGTGCCCCCCCCCCTCACGGACGCTGCCGCCGCCGGCACCTGGAGGGGGGAAACGGACGCGTCGGGTCTACACGGAGTGGATGTAGCTGTGGGTTTGGCCCGGATGTTGCTCCAAAGTGTTCCTCTGGGCCGACCTAACACAACCGGGTGGAGAGGTCCACTGGTCAAAGCCCGTCCGTGCAAAGTCAAAGGGCTAGATCCCGTGGTCAAACGCTACAGGGTTAGCCGGGACGGGGGCCCTGGGGGGTAGCAATGCCACCGGAGCGTCGTACCGGGCCCTCATACATGCGGGGTGGTGTTGTGGCATGTCCGAAGAGGCGGCACGCGTCTCCGGGTTGTGGCCCCCCTCACGGACGGCAATGAAACGGTAGTAGACGTTCTGCGGTAATGATGCAGCGTGAATATTATTAAATACTTGGAGCGCGATAAAATCATGAGTTTTTTACACAACGTGGGCACATGTGCTATAGGACTGATGGTAATTTTTCATAATTTTTTGTGATGGAGAAGTATCTGAACACTTCCCTCTACGCGGATTGCTCTTCGCACGTCTACGACTGTGGCCCGCGGCCTCCGGGGGCTAGCATACCGTCAAATCTTGCGTAGGCGGCCTCTCACAAATCTGGAAGTGTTGAGGCGGTTGCAAACGCCCAGCACGCGTCTCCGGGGTGTGCCCCCCCCCTCACGGACGCCGCCGCCGCCGGCACCTGGAGGGGGGAAACGGACGCGTCGGGTCTACACGGAGTGGATGTAGCTGTGGGTTTGGCCCAGATGTTGCTCCAAAGTGTTCCTCTGGGCCGACCTAACACAACCGGGTGGAGAGGTCCACTGGTCAAAGCCCGTCCGTGCAAAGTCAAAGGGCTAGATCCCGTGGTCAAACGCTACAGGGTTAGCCGGGACGGGGGCCCTGGGGGGTAGCAATGCCACCGGAGCGTCGTACCGGGCCCTCATACATGCGGGGTGGTGTTGTGGCATGTCCGAAGAGGCGGCACGCGTCTCCGGGTTGTGGCCCCCCTCACGGACGGCAATGAAACGGTAGTAGACGTTCTGCGATAACGATGCAGGGTGAATATTATTAAATACTTGGAGCGCGATAAAATCATGAGTTTTTTACACAACGTGGGCACATGTGCTATAGGACTGATGGTAATTTTTCATAATTTTTTGTGATGGAGAAGTATCTGAACACTTCCCTCTACGCGGATTGGTCTTCGCACGTCTACGACTGTGGCCGGCGGCCTCCGGGGGCTAGCATACCGTCAAATCTTGCGTAGGCGGCCTCTCACAAATCTGGAAGTGTTGAGGCGGTTGCAAACGCCCAGCACGCGTCTCTGGGGTGTGCCCCCCCCCCCCTCACGGACGCCGCCGCCGCCGGCACCTGGAGGGGGGAAACGGACGCGTCGGGTCTACACGGAGTGGATGTAGCTGTGGGTTTGGCCCGGATGTTGCTCCAAAGTGTTCCTCTGGGCCGACCTAACACAACCGGGTGGAGAGGTCCACTGGTCAAAGCCCGTCCGTGCAAAGTCAAAGGGCTAGATCCCGTGGTCAAACGCTACAGGGTTAGCCGGGACGGGGCCCCGGGGGTAGCAATGCCACCGGAGCGTCGTACCGGGCCCTCATACATGCGGGGTGGTGTTGTGGCATGTCCGAAGAGGCGGCACGCGTCTCCGGGTTGTGGCCCCCCTCACGGACGGCAATGAAACGGTAGTAGACGTTCTGCGGTAACGATGCAGCGTGAATATTATTAAATACTTGGAGCGCGATAAAATCATGAGTTTTTTACACAACGTGGGCACATGTGCTATAGGACTGATGGTAATTTTTCATAATTTTTTGTGATGGAGAAGTATCTGAACACTTCCCTCTACGCGGATTGCTCTTCGCACGTCTACGACTGTGGCCGGCGGCCTCCGGGGGCTAGCATACCGTCAAATCTTGCGTAGGCGGCCTCTCACAAATCTGGAAGTGTTGAGGCGGTTGCAAACGCCCAGCACGCGTCTCTGGGGTGTGCCCCCCCCCCTCACGGACGCCGCCGCCGCCGGCACCTGGAGGGGGGAAACGGACGCGTCGGGTCTACACGGAGTGGATGTAGCTGTGGGTTTGGCCCGGAAGTTGCTCCAAAGTGTTCCTCTGGGCCGACCTAACACAACCGGGTGGAGAGGTCCACTGGTCAAAGCCCGTCCGTGCAAAGTCAAAGGGCTAGATCCCGTGGTCAAACGCTACAGGGTTAGCCGGGACGGGGGCCCTGGGGGTAGCAATGCCACCGGAGCGTCGTACCGGGCCCTATACATGCGGGGTGGTGTTGTGGCATGTCCGAAGAGGCGGCACGCGTCTCCAGGTTGTGGCCCCCCTCACGGACGGCAATGAAACGGTAGTAGACGTTCTGCGGTAACGATGCAGCGTGAATATTATTAAATACTTGGAGCGCGATAACATCATGAGTTTTTTACACAACGTGGGCACATGTGCTATAGGACTGATGGTAATTTTTCATAATTTTTTGTGATGGAGAAGTATCTGAACACTTCCCTCTACGCGGATTGCTTTTCGCACGTCTACGACTGTGGCCGGCGGCCTCCGGGGGCTAGCATACCGTCAAATCTTGCGTAGGCGGCCTCTCACAAATCTGGAAGTGTTGAGGCGGTTGCAAACGCCCAGCACGCGTCTCCGGGGTGTGCCCCCCCCCCCTCACGGACGCCGCCGCCGCCGGCACCTGGAGGGGGGAAACGGACGCGTCGGGTCTACACGGAGTGGATGTAGCTGTGGGTTTGGCCCGGATGTTGCTCCAAAGTGTTCCTCTGGGCCGACCTAACACAACCGGGTGGAGAGGTCCACTGGTCAAAGCCCGTCCGTGCAAAGTCAAAGGGCTAGATCCCGTGGTCAAACGCTACAGGGTTAGCCGGGACGGGGCCCCGGGGGTAGCAATGCCACCGGAGCGTCGTACCGGGCCCTCATACATGCGGGGTGGTGTTGTGGCATGTCCGAAGAGGCGGCACGCGTCTCCGGGTTGTGGCCCCCCTCACGGACGGCAATGAAACGGTAGTAGATGTTCTGCGGTAACGATGCAGCGTGAATATTATTAAATACTTGGAGCACGATAACATCATGAGTTTTTTACACAACGTGGGCACATGTGCTATAGGACTGATGGTAATTTTTCATAATTTTTTGTGATGGAGAAGTATCTGAACACTTCCCTCTACGCGGATTGCTCTTCGCACGTCTACGACTGTGGCCGGCGGCCTCCGGGGGCTAGCATACCGTCAAATCTTGCGTAGGCGGCCTCTCACAAATCTGGAAGTGTTGAGGCGGTTGCAAACGCCCAGCACGCGTCTCCGGGGTGTGCCCCCCCCCTCACGGACGCCGCCGCCGCCGGCACCTGGAGGGGGGAAACGGACGCGTCGGGTCTACACGGAGTGGATGTAGCTGTGGGTTTGGCCCGGATGTTGCTCCAAAGTGTTCCTCTGGGCCGACCTAACACAACCGGGTGGAGAGGTCCACTGGTCAAAGCCCGTCCGTGCAAAGTCAAAGGGCTAGATCCCGTGGTCAAACGCTACAGGGTTAGCCGGGACGTGGCCCCGGGGGTAGCAATGCCACCGGAGCGTCGTACCGGGCCCTCATACATGCGGGGTGGTGTTGTGGCATGTCCGAAGAGGCGGCACGCGTCTCCGGGTTGTGGCCCCCCTCACGGACGGCAATGAAACGGTAGTAGACGTTCTGCGGTAACGATGCAGCGTGAATATTATTAAATACTTGGAGCGCGATAAAATCATGAGTTTTTTACACAACGTGGGCACATGTGCTATAGGACTGATGGTAATTTTTCATAATTTTTTGTGATGGAGAAGTATCTGAACACTTCCCTCTACGCGGATTGCTCTTCGCACGTCTACGATTGTGGCCGGCGGCCTCCGGGGGCTAGCATACCGTCAAATCTTGCGTAGGCGGCCTCTCACAAATCTGGAAGTGTTGAGGCGGTTGCAAACGCCCAGCACGCGTCTCCGGGGTGTGCCCCCCCCCCTCACGGACGCCGCCGCCGCCGGCACCTGGAGGGGGGAAACGGACGCGTCGGGTCTACACGGAGTGGATGTAGCTGTGGGTTTGGCCCGGATGTTGCTCCAAAGTGTTCCTCTGGGCCGACCTAACACAACCGGGTGGAGAGGTCCACTGGTCAAAGCCCGTCCGTGCAAAGTCAAAGGGCTAGATCCCGTGGTCAAACGCTACAGGGTTAGCCGGGACGGGGGCCCTGGGGGGTAGCAATGCCACCGGAGCGTCGTACCGGGCCCTCATACATGCGGGGTGGTGTTGTGGCAAGTCCGAAGAGGCGGCACGCGTCTTTGGGTTGTGGCCCCCCTCACGGACGGCAATGAAACGGTAGTAGACGTTCTGCGGTAACGATGCAGCGTGAATATTATTAAATACTTGGAGCGCGATAAAATCATGAGTTTTATACACAACATTGGCACATGTACTATAGGACTGATGGTAATTTTTCATAATTTTTTGTGATGGAGAAGTATCTGAACACTTCCCTCTACGCGGATTGCTCTTCGCACGTCTACGACTGTGGCCGGCGGCCTCCGGGGGCTAGCATACCGTCAAATCTTGCGTAGGCGGCCTCTCACAAATCTGGAAGTGTTGAGGCGGTTGCAAACGCCCAGCACGCGTCTCCGGGATGTGCCCCTCCCCCTCACGGACGCCGCCGCCGCCGGCACCTGGAGGGGGGAAACGGACGCGTCGGGTCTACACGGAGTGGATGTAGCTGTGGGTTTGGCCCGGATGTTGCTCCAAAGTGTTCCTCTGGGCTGACCTAACACAACCGGGTGGAGAGGTCCACTGGTCAAAGCCCGTCCGTGCAAAGTCAAAGGGCTAGATCCCGTGGTCAAACGCTACAGGGTTAGCCGGGACGGGGGCCCTGGGGGGTAGCAATGCCACCGGAGTGTCGTGCCGGGCCCTCATACATGCGGGGTGGTGTTGTGGCATGTCCGAAGAGGCGGCACGCGTCTCCGGGTTGTGGCCCCCCTCACGGACGGCAATGAAACGGTAGTAGACGTTCTGCGGTAATGATGCAGCGTGAATATTATTAAATACTTGGAGCGCGATAAAATCATGAGTTTTTTACACAACGTGGGCACATGTGCTATAGGACTGATGGTAATTTTTCATAATTTTTTGTGAGGGAGAAGTATCTGAACACTTCCCTCTACGCGGATTGCTCTTCGCACGTCTACGACTGTGGCCGGCGGCCTCCGGGGGCTAGCATACCGTCAAATCTTGCGTAGGCGGCCTCTCACAAATCTGGAAGTGTTGAGGCGGTTGCAAACTCCCAGCACGCGTCTCCGGGGTGTGCCCCCCCCCTCACGGACGCCGCCGCCGCCGGCACCTGGAGGGGGGAAACGGACGCGTCGGGTCTACACGGAGTGGATGTAGCTGTGGGTTTGGCCC
>NW_025231745.1:0-1501 GCF_018294505.1 Triticum aestivum | reverse complement strand
GCCCAGCACGCGTCTCCGGGGTGTGCCCCCCCCTCACGGACGCCGCCGCCGCCGGCACCTGGAGGGGGGAAACGGACGCGTCGGGTCTACACGGAGTGGATGTAGCTGTGGGTTTGGCCCGGATGTTGCTCCAAAGTGTTCCTCTGGGCCGACCTAACACAACCGGGTGGAGAGGTCCACTGGTCAAAGCCCGTCCGTGCAAAGTCAAAGGGCTAGATCCCGTGGTCAAACGCTACAGGGTTAGCCGGGACGGGGGCCCTGGGGGGTAGCAATGCCACCGGAGCGTCGTACCGGGCCCTCATACATGCGGGGTGGTGTTGTGGCATGTCCGAAGAGGCGGCACGCGTCTCCGGGTTGTGGCCCCCCTCACGGACGGCAATGAAACGGTAGTAGACGTTCTGCGATAACGATGCAGCGTGAATATTATTAAATACTTGGAGCGCGATAAAATCATGAGTTTTTTACACAACGTGGGCACATGTGCTATAGGACTGATGGTAATTTTTCATAATTTTTTGTGATGGAGAAGTATCTGAACACTTCCCTCTACGCGGATTGCTCTTCGCACGTCTACGACTGTGGCCGGCGGCCTCCGGGGGCTAGCATACCGTCAAATCTTGCGTAGGCGGCCTCTCACAAATCTGGAAGTGTTGAGGCGATTGCAAACGCCCATCACGCGTCTCCGGGGTGTGCCCCCCCCTCACGGACGCCGCCGCCGTCGGCACCTGGAGGTGGGAAACGGACGCGTCGGGTCTACACGGAGTGGATGTAGCTGTGGGTTTGGCCCGGAAGTTGCTCCAAAGTGTTCCTCTGGGCCGACCTAACACAACCGGGTGGAGAGGTCCACTGGTCAAAGCCCGTCCGTGCAAAGTCAAAGGGCTAGATCCCGTGGTCAAACGCTACAAGGTTAGCCGGGACGGGGGCCCTGGGGGGTAGCAATGCCACCGGAGCGTTGTACCGGGCCCTATACATGCGGGGTGGTGTTGTGGCATGTCCGAAGAGGCGACACGCATCTCCAGGTTGTGGCCCCCCTCACGGACGGCAATGAAACGGTAGTAGACGTTCTGCGGTAACGATGCAGCGTGAATATTATTAAATACTTGGAGCGCGATAACATCATGAGTTTTTTACACAACGTGGGCACATGTGCTATAGGACTGATGGTAATTTTTCATAATTTTTTGTGATGGAGAAGTATCTGAACACTTCCCTCTACGCGGATTGCTCTTCGCACGTCTACGACTGTGGCCGGCGGCCTCCGGGGGCTAGCATACCGTCAAATCTTGCGTAGGCGGCCTCTCACAAATCTGGAAGTGTTGAGGCGGTTGCAAACGCCCAGCACGCGTCTCCGGGGTGTGCCCCCCCCCTCACGGACGCCGCCGCCGCCGGCACCTGGAGGGGGGAAACGGACGCGTCGGGTCTACACGGAGTGGATGTAGCTGTGGGTTTGGCCCGGATGTTGCTCCAAAGTGTTCCTCTGGGCCGACCTAACACAACCGGG
>NW_025231744.1:0-10799 GCF_018294505.1 Triticum aestivum | reverse complement strand
TGAGTCCCTGACAGGTGGGCCCAGCCCTGTAGCTAATTAGGATTAGCGCTAACCACTGTTAGTTAACCCCTGACACTGACAGTGGGCCCCAGCGCCACTAATCCCTAATTAAGATTAATTTAAACCTGTTAAACCCCCCCTGTCACTGACGTGTGGCCCCCACACGTCAGGTTTGACCCCAGACAGCCGCAGTTGACCACTGACGTCATGCTGACGTCATGCTGGCGCAATAATTATATTTCTGGATTTAATTTAAATCAGGAAATTCCAGAATATTATTTAAACTTCAAAAATTCATAACTTTTATTCTGTAACTCCAAATTGGACAAATTATATATGAAAAATGATCAGAAAAATCCAATCTATCCATCTGTACTATTTTCATGCATGATCAAACAAGTTAAATTGATGTTTCAAGCAGAACAAGGAAAAGCACTTTAAGAGGCCATGTTTGAGTTTGAAATTTGAATCTATGATTCAAATTTGTTCAAACCCTTCTGGTTTTAGTTGCATTAGCCCGACACACTCATATTGCTATGTTTCATGCATGCATCATATTGTTGCACATTGTTTGGTGATGGTTGTGTATCGGTGTCCTTTGCGACAGGTTCTGCCTCCGAGGAGTACCGTGATTACCCTAACAAAGAACCGTATCAGTGCATCGAACCATCAGGCAAGCAACCAACCATTTGATCATATCGATACAATCCCATGTTCTCGCTCCTGCTCTCTTTTACTGCATTAAGACAACGCGTTTCAAACTGCTGTGTGCTACGGTAGTTGAACCCATTTCCTCTGCATGACCTGTCATTGCCACAGTAACTAGATGAAACCCACTAGCATGTGTAGGAGTTGATTGAGCCATATGTGTGTGTTGTTCCTACCTTGCTATGCCCGCTATGCTTAGAGTCGTGTCAGGTCTGGTTCATCTGGGTGATGGCTAGAGTGAAATGATTATGTCGGTAATGAGAGTGGTGTGGTGAACACGGTTTGGTAAAGGTATCGATGAGAGGCCATGTAGGAGTACATGGTGGGTTGTTTCATTGAAGCCGACCTTAAGCACTGAGATCTGTATGTGTGATTTAAGATACAGCTACTACCATGCATTGGGCCCTGAAATATGACCCCGCTCGACTTCTTATTCACCCTAGCTCTCTGTCCAGGAGTTGCAAGTAGTTTCTGGTGTTTGTAGCCTACTGGAGGCCGTGGACAGCGCTGACCATAGGGGTGGGCTGTGATGCGGTAGGTACGTGGCACGGTGTACCGAATACCCGTTAGGTATCTCGGGAACCCTGTTCATATCGTTCGGGGCCGTATGGGAAACCTCGGCCGGACTCCCTGCGGATGGAACCTGAATAGGCGATAAACCTGGACTAGAGGCTTAAGTGTTTAGGTAGGTCGTGGTCTACACCCACGTCAGCTTTCGCTTGAAGTCTGCCGAGCACATGTCGTGTGCAGACGCTAAGTGGTGGAAACATGTATGAAGGAGTACACCCCTGCAGGGTTAACATGATCTATTCGAATAGCCGCGTCCGCGGTAAAGGACTACTTGGTTGCCTATACAGTTCATAGACAAGTAAATGGAAACTACTAAAAGCCTCAAGATAAGTGTGAGTGCCGAGGATGGCTCTTCCGTAGGAAGACGGAGGTGGATCCTCGGTAGTGTATTGAAGTGGTGAGTAGTGGACTCGTGTGCGCAAAACCTTTTCAAGTTGGAGTATCGTAGGATAGCCTAGCCAAGAGTCAAAGCTGGCTTGCTGCAATAACTCCACCAACCCTTCTTGATACTATGCATGTATGTAGGATCTGATGTAAGTCTTGCTGAGTACCTTTGTACTCATGTTGCTATAATCTACATTTTTACAGAAGACGCTGCAACCCCTTCTGATGGGTTCTATGTAGACGTTGACATCAACGAGTAGGCTAAAGACCCAGGTGGTGACCCTGAGCTTGTGAAGGACCACGTAGTATAGCTAGGCTTTCCAAGCCTCTTTTATTTTACTAGTTGTCTGTACTCAGACAAGTTACTTCCGCTGCTGGTTTGTATGACTGTATGACTTGTATGTTGGGTCGTGAGACCCGTACCTTGGTGTATGTTATGTATGGCTCCCTGAGCCTTAAATAAAGTACTTGTGTCGTAGAGTCATGTTGTGATGTTTCGTTGTATTGCACATATCGGGCATATTGTGTGTATGATTGAAATGCTTGGTATGTGTGGGATCTGACTATCTAGTTGTTTATCTTTAGTAGCCTCTCTTACCGGGAAATGTCTCCTAGTGTTACCGCTGAGCCATGGTAGCTTGCTACTGCTCTGGAACACTTAGGCTGGCCGGCATGTGTCCTTCTTCGTTCCTGTGTCTGTCCCTTCGGGGAAATGTCACGCTTTGAGTACCGGAGTCCTGTTAGCCCGCTACAGCCCGGTTTACCGGAGTCCTGCTAGCCCAGTGCTACAGCCCGGACCCACTTGCTGATGACCGACACGTTCGAAGCTGGGTCATGGATGCCTGTCCCTGTAAGTCTGTGCCACTTTGGGTTTACGACTAGTCATGTCAGCCCGGGCTCCTTATCATATGGATGCTAGCGACACTATCATATACGTGAGCCAAAAGGCGCAAACGGTCCCGGGAAAAGGTAAGACGACACCCGTGGGGATACCGTGCGTGAGGCCGCAAAGTGATATGAGGTGTTACCGGCTAGATCGATGTGACATCGAGTCGGGGTCCTGACAGCGTTGGCATCAGAGCCAGGCTGCCTGTAGGTTCTCCAAGCCAAACTGATCGATGTTGAGTCTAGAAATTCTTTAGTTATATGTAGGGGAATTGTTTGTGGGTTGGAACGTAAGGCTCTTTTTATTCCTTATACCTTATGACTTTCTGATCTGAGTCAGTCCATTCTTCCACCGGGGTTAAGGAATTAGGATCTGTTCTCTCTATCAGGATCACGAGTTACTAATCAGTAGTACCTTATAAGTTTGAGGGATACAAGCCTAGTTCAGTTCTACTACCACCTTATGTTGTTAGAATGGTTTCAGAACTTTGATATGATGATGTTGAGTATGTACGAAATCCTTTGTCAAATGTCTCAAATCCTTTTGAGCATTTACAGCTGTTATGCTGCCAAAATTTTGCTAGAAGTTCTAATGCCTTTGCATTATGATTGTGCTTCCAGATGGCCACTCGCGACCTCAATCAAGTGGTTCGCCTGACTCGATGCCTAGATGTACCCGGCCATACTGCTAAGTTGGTCAGGGTAATGACTGAGGCTGGATACCGCTGGTATCCCGAGTACACGGTCGAAGAGCAATTCCGGGACTTCAATCAAAGCCAGTATCTCTGCACTGTCAGGATATTTCCATCTTATCCTGGATCCACCGAGCCTCTTCACTGCTCCTATGGACTCGGGGTTACTATTGAGATGGCTGTGCAGGACGCCGCCTACTCTATGATGACCATTATGCGAGTCAGATCTGGTTTATTTCGGGACTCTGATTTCCGGTATATGCCAGGATCACTTCCGGGAGCACAAGGGTATCTCCAGGCTATCTATGCTGACCCCACTCAGGAGGATTCACGGACTCGCACCACTGCTGAGATGCTCGAGGATAAGGACCGTGAAAATCGGGCCTTAAGATTAGAGCTCTTCAATACCCGTGCTGACCACTGGGCCACTTTGACTCGGTTCGCACCGGCGGTGCAAGCTGGATATTCGGATATGCGCGATCTCTATCCTGTGAGATCTGCTCTGCCGGACGTGATGGTTTGGCGTGATGTAGGAGGCATCACCCCACCTCGCGGTCCCCGCAGGCCACCGTCTGTTGGTCCAAGGCCTCATCCTAGCCCCTATGGTCCACAAGCTCCGCGAGATCGTCTGTTTCCGGATGATCATGTTGAGCTTCCAGGCTATGGAGGCGACTTCTACGAGGACTACTACGGATCGGTCTGAGTTAGCGATAGTATCACTAGTTCGCACTAGCTGTGTCGTCTATCGTCCCGCGTGACTCGTGGGATATGACCTAGTTTGTACTCTTTCCGGAGGTGTAGAAAAATAATGTATAGGAGCTTGGAATGCCTCCGATGAGATGTAATCCTCTTTCACCGTAATAGTACTTTGTTTGGTCTTGTACTAAACCCTGTATGGTGTGTATGACGATGGAATAAAGAAGCAGTTTCTGTATTTACCATGTCATACGGATGATCATCTTGCATTCCGAATTATTCCTTACATTTTATGTCCTATGTCGGAATTTTATCATCCTGACTAAATCATTGTCTTGTTACCTAGGATGGTCAACACGCGCACTAACCCTGCTCCTCAAGAGCAGGCCGAAGGCAGTGAAGTCAGGGATGCAAATCTGCCTCATCCTCCTTCCCTAGCCGAGGTTATGATGGAAGCTGAGAGAAACAAGCGGGAGACCAACCGTTTGTTGGAGCGTATTGAACAGAACACAGCACACCATCAGAGGACTAACGTGGTGTCACTCAGTGATTTTATCAAATTACATCCACCCACGTTCCACCACTCCGTCGAGCCTCTCGACGCTGATGACTGGCTTCGCAGTATCGCTCACAAACTGCATTCTGCACTGGTAGCGGAGGCTGACAAGGTCACCTTTGCTGCATATCATCTTGAAGGCCCCGCCAGTCTATGGTGGGAGAATTATGGAGCTATGCGCCCAGCGGGCCATGTCACTACCTGGGCTGAATTCAGCGAGGCTTTCCGTGAACATCACATTCCGGAGGGTCTCATGGACCGTAAACGTGAGGAATTCTGCAATTTCACCCAAGGCCGGCTCTCTGTGGATGCTTACAGCAGGGAGTTTGGTAATCTCGCACAATATGCAACTGAGGAAGTGTCTACTGATGCCAAGAAGCAAGCAAGGTTCCGTAAGGGCCTTAGTCCTGAGCTTCGCCGCGACCTCCGTCTGCATGAGTGCACATCTTTTCAGAAACTTGTCAACAAAGCCATCAGTGCTGAAACTGGTCAGACTGACTATGACGCAACACGCAAGCATGGCCGTGACATGGGTTCCTCATCCGGTGCTGGTCCTCAGAAGCGCCGCGTGTGGGTACCCAACACCGCCCTGCCACCCAGGTTCACACCGAGGCCATCTTTCCAGGCGCCTCGCCCCGTTCAACAGTCTGCACCGGCCAAGCCCTATGGGGGTCCAACTAACAATGCTCCTCCACGTACCAGTTCCGTGACTTGTTTCAAGTGTGGGGAATCTGGTCACTATATGCGTGAGTGTCCCCAGACCAACCCCAACCAGTCTGCTAAAGCTGTTGGCCGTGGCAAGCCGACAGGGAAAATATTCCACGCCAAACCGGTCACCGCTTCACGTGGCCATGTTAACTGTATCTCTGCCGAAGAAGCTCAAGAGGATCCCAACGTCGTTCTCGGTACGCTTCTTGTTAATTGCCACCCGGCATCTGTTCTTTTCGATACAGGAGCCTCTCATTCTTTTATATCTGAAAACTATGCTCGCTTGCATAACGTCGCATTCGGTGATATGCCAACCTCTATGGTAATTCAAACTCCGGGATCCAAATGGCAAACTTCTAGAGTAAGCCATGGAAATGAAATCCAAGTCGACAGACTTGTTTTTCTCGCATCTTTGATAGCCCTTAAATCTTCAGATATTAATATCATTTTGGGTATGGACTGGATGTCAGCTCATCAAGCCAAAATTGATTGCTTCTCTAGGACTGTTCAACTCACCCATCCTTCGGGGAAGATAGTCAATGTCTTGACCCGAATAGCCAAGCGACAATTATATTCTCTTAACGCCAGCCCTTTGCCAGACCTTGAGGACGTGCCAGTAGTCTGTGACTTCCCGGATGTCTTCCCAGAGGAATTGCCAGGTGTTCCACCTGACAGGGATGTTGAGTTCGTAATAGATCTCATTCCAGGAACCGTTCCGATTGCTAGAAGACCCTATAAGATGGCACCCCTAGAACTAGCCGAGCTTAAGAAACAACTCGATGAGTCCTTGAAAAAGGGTTTCATCCGACCTAGTTCATCTCCGTGGGCTTGCCCCGTCCTATTCGTCAAGAAGAAGGATGGTACGGACCGGATGGTTGTAGATTACCGACCTGTCAATCTGGTCACAATCAAAAACAAATATCCACTTCCCAGGATCAACGATCTGTATGATCAGCTCGCTGGATCCTCAGTCTTCTCCAAGATGGATTTGAGGTTGGGCTACCATCAAATCAAAATCAGAAACGGGGACATTCCTAAAACGGCCTTTGTTACTCGTTATGGCCAATACGAGTACACCGTCATGTCCTTCGGATTAACCAACGCTCCAGCCACCTTTTCTCGGTTAATGAACTCAATCTTCATGGAGTATTTGGATAAATTCGTCGTAGTTTATCTCGATGATATACTCATCTACTCCAAGAACGAGGAAGAACATGCCGAACATTTAAGGCTAGTGTTGAAGAAACTTCGAGAGCATCGCCTTTATGCCAAATTTTCAAAATGTGAATTCTGGTTGTCAGAAGTGACCTATCTAGGTCATGTAATATCTGGTAAAGGTATTGCTGTTAACCTTGAGCGAGTTCAAGCCGTCCTTAATTGGACTCCACCCGAATCAGTCAAGCAAGTTCGGAGTTTTCTAGGCTTAGCGAGCTATTGCCGTCGCTTTGTCGAGAACTTCTCCAAAAGTTGCTAAACCTCTAACCGAACTCCTCAAGAAAGATAAGAAGTTCGAATGGACTCCACAATGTGAGCACAGCTTTCAGGAACTGAAAAGACGCCTGACCTCTGCTCCCGTGCTGGTACCGCCAGACTTCTCCAAGGACTTTGTTATCTACTGCGACGCCTCGCGACAAGGACTAGGTTGCATTCTCATGCAAGATCGACACGTAATTGCTTACGCTTCACGGCAATTGCACCCACATGAGGAGAATTATCCTACTCATGATCTAGAGCTTGCAGCCGTAGTCTATGCACTTAAGACCTGGCGACATTACCTCCTCGGTAATCGTTGCGAAATATTCACTGATCACCAAAGCCTGAAGTACATTTTCACCCAACCGGATTTGAATCTCAGGCAGAGACGTTGGGTTGAATTGATTACAGACTTCGACTTAGGAATAACCTATACCCCAGGGAAAGCCAACGTCATGGCTGATGCGCTAAGTCGTAAATCTTATTGTAACAACCTGATGTTACAACAAAGTCAACCGCTTCTCCATGAGGAATTTCGGAAGCTTAACCTTCACATTGTACCTCAAGGTTTTCTCTCCACCTTGGTGGCAAAACCTACCCTTACGGATCAAATTATCAAAGCACAGAAGGTAGATCCGGGAATCTCCCGCATCAAGAGAAACATTCAGAAAGGAATTGTGAATTGTTTCTCCGTTAATGATCAAGGAGTCGTATACTTCGGGGATCGACTAGTGGTTCCCAAGGTGCGCAACCTAAGGCGATTAATCCTTAAGGAAGCTCATGAATCTCCTCTCACCATTCATCCCGGTAGTACTAAGATGTATCAGGACCTACGCCAGAGGTTCTGGTGGACTAGGATGAAGAGAGAAATCGCTCAGTATATTGCTAATTGCGACGTCTGTCGTCGTGTAAAAGCAGAGCATCAACGGCCTGCTGGCACCCTTCAACCCTTAGCTATTCCTGAATGGAAATGGGATAAAATTGGTATGGATTTCATTACCGGTTTTCCCAGGACCAAAAGAGGGAATAATGCTATTTTCGTCGTGGTCGATCGTCTTTCCAAAGTAGCTCATTTCTTACCTGTTCGTGAGAGTATAACCGCTAGTCAACTGGCAGACTTATACATCTCCCGAATAGTGTCTCTCCATGGTGTTCCTTTGGAAATCAATTCGGATCGAGGAAGTCTTTTCACCTCTCGATTTTGGGAAAGTTTCCAAAATGCTATGGGAACCCGTCTCTCCTTTAGCACCGCTTTCCACCCTCAGTCAAGTGGTCAAGTGGAACGCGTCAACCAAATTCTAGAAGACATGCTTCGAGCCTCTGTTATCTCGTTCGGAATGGACTGGGAGAAGTGCCTTCCATTTGCCGAATTCGCTTACAACAACAGCTATCAATCTAGCTTGGGTAAAGCCCCTTTTGAAGTTCTCTATGGACGACGATGTCGAACACCCCTTAACTGGTCAGAGACCGGGGAAAGACAATTCTTTGGCCCGGATATGATTCAGGAAGCAGAAGAACAAGTTCGTATCGTTCGTGAAAAGTTGAAAACAGCCCAATCCCGTCAAAAGAGTCAATATGACCGAAAGCATAAGGCTATGACTTTCGAGGTTGACGAGAAGGCTTATCTTCGGGTCACCCCTCTGAAGGGAACCCATCGTTTCGGTATCAAAGGCAAATTGGCTCCTCGTTACATTGGACCTTTTCGCATTCTCGCCAAACGAGGAGAAGTTGCCTACCAGCTGGAACTACCTCCGCATCTCTCCAGAGTCCACGATGTCTTCCACGTTTCTCAACTCAGGCGTTGCTTCTCGGATCCTATACGTGAAGTGGACCACGAAACGCTTGATCTCCAAGATAATCTTACATATCGAGAGTACCCCGTCCGTATCCTCGATCAGGCCGAACGTATCACCCGACGTCAGAACATCAAGTTCCTCAAAGTACAATGGTCGCACCATTCTGAGGATGAAGCAACTTGGGAAAGGGAGGATCGTCTTCGACTCGAGTACCCCGCCTTCTTCCCGGAGGAACCCAAATCTCGGGACGAGATTCTTTTGAGTGGGGGTGAGTTGTCACACCCTAGCTAGTCATGCATCAGAGTGTGTGCATCATGTTTAAAATTCCATTTAATTTGAAATGGGGATTTGTGAAACCCTCAGAATCTTTTTGAAAATGACCCAAATAAAAATTTCTCCAAAAGGGTCCAAGAAAATGCTCATGTTGCTCTCTGAAAATATTGGACAGAGATAATAATCAAACCAATATTTTTAAGAGCTCATAGGTATTTATTTTGGGCATTTGGAATTAATGCATAAATATTTGCTTTGGAAATATATTAATTATATATATTAATATATGTCCAAATATTATGCCATTTATAAAGGAGCTCTGAAATAATATATCTAGCCCCTGCAAAAATTGGCATAAGTTAAATAAATGATTTAATATATTATTTAAATCAAAACAAATGTCAGAAATTAGAAAACAGAAAAAAATAAAAGGGAGAAGCTTACCTGGGCTCCTCCCTGTGCAGCCCAGCCAGCTGGCCGGCCCAGCCAGCAGCCGGCCCAGCCAGCAGCCGGCCCAGCCCACCTCCCTCCTCTGTCGTCTTCGTCCTCGACAGAGGGAGGGGAGTGTGGCCGGCGCGCGCGCGCGCCACCGCGCCACGCCACCTCTCTCCCTGCTTGCCTGCCCTCCCCTCCTCGCTCGATGCCCCGGACGACGCCACGCCTCCCCCCTGCTCTCTCTCACTCGCCCTCGTCTCTTCCCTCCTCTCCCTCGCTCTCTCTCTCACACGGCCGAACACCACCGTCGCCGCCGTTCGCCATAGCAGCCGTCTCCGGCCACCCCTCGCTCCCCCGACTAGCTCAGAAGCTCCGCCACAACCCCCTCTTCCTCCCCACCGCTCCACGGGCCTCCGGAAGCCCTGCATCGCCGCCACGTCGCCGTTCCCCTCTTCGGGCTCCGACCATCATCGCCGTCGAATTCGCCGTCTCCAGCGCGTCTCCGAGCCCGCTTCGACGCCCACTGCAACCGCGGTGAGCCCCCGAGTCGTTTCCCCCTTCTCCCCTGGTCTCTTTCGACCTCTAGGCCTTAGCCCCACCTTGGCCGAGAGCTCCACGCCGCCGGCGATGTCGCCGTCGTGGCCACGGTCACCGTAGCGCCCAACCAAGCACACTATCGTGCTCCACGCCTCACTAGGAGCACGCAGCACGCACCAACGCCTCCCCAAACACCCTGCAACGCCGACTCCGACCGCACCCGAACTCCGGCCGCCGCTCACGAGCTCGCCGTCGATGGTACCGGCCAGCCCAGGCTCGGCCACCACCACCGTTCGACGCGCGGGAGCAAGAGCTCTCCAACGAGCCCAAGAACGGCCTCGCCCGTGCCCTGTAGCGCGATCCCGCATCGCGCCGCCGTCTCGGGCCTCGCCGGCGTCACGTCGCCGGTGGGTTTGACCCGCTTTGACCACGGCAGGACCCCCCTGAGTCCCTGACAGGTGGGCCCAGCCCTGTAGCTAATTAGGATTAGCGCTAACCACTGTTAGTTAACCCCTGACACTGACAGTGGGCCCCAGCGCCACTAATCCCTAATTAAGATTAATTTAAACCTGTTAAACCCCCCCTGTCACTGACGTGTGGCCCCCACACGTCAGGTTTGACCCCAGACAGCCGCAGTTGACCACTGACGTCATGCTGACGTCATGCTGGCGCAATAATTATATTTCTGGATTTAATTTAAATCAGGAAATTCCAGAATATTATTTAAACTTCAAAAATTCATAACTTTTATTCTGTAACTCCAAATTGGACAAATTATATATGAAAAATGATCAGAAAAATCCAATCTATCCATCTGTACTATTTTCATGCATGATCAAACAAGTTAAATTGATGTTTCAAGCAGAACAAGGAAAAGCACTTTAAGAGGCCATGTTTGAGTTTGAAATTTGAATCTATGATTCAAATTTGTTCAAACCCTTCTGGTTTTAGTTGCATTAGCCCGACACACTCATATTGCTATGTTTCATGCATGCATCATATTGTTGCACATTGTTTGGTGATGGTTGTGTATCGGTGTCCTTTGCGACAGGTTCTGCCTCCGAGGAGTACCGTGATTACCCTAAC
>NW_025231743.1:10104-10800 GCF_018294505.1 Triticum aestivum | reverse complement strand
GACCCCAAAACAGTGAGAAATTGTCGGAGAAACGGGCCAGACTCGGCCCAAACTGTGAGTGTTGATGACCACACGCAAACGCACCCCAAGGTTCATTAATCGTGGAGCACCTCGGGGTTCGTTAATCGTGGAAATCACTTCGGGACCCCCAAACAGTGATTAATAGTCCACTAAACGGGCCAGAATCGGCCAAAACTGTGAGTGCGGATGACTGACACGTAAACGCACCCCGGGGTTCATTAATCGTGGAAATCACTCCGGGACCCCAAAACAGTGAGTAATAGTCCACGAAACAGGACAGAATCGACCAGAGCTGCGAGTGTTGATGACTAACACGTAAACGCATCCCGGTGTTCGTTAATCATGGAAAACACTCCGGGACAACAATAAAGTGAGTTATAGTCCACGAAACGGCCAGAATTGGCCAAAACTGTGAGTGATGATGACCGACACGTAAGCGCACCTTGGGGTTCGACAACCATGGATATCGCTTCAGGACCCCAAAACAATGAGTGATAGTCCATGAAACGCGCCAAAATCAGACGAAACTGTGAGTGTTGATGACTGACACGTAAACGCACCTCAGGGTTCGTTAATCATGGAAATCACTCCGGGACCCCAAAACATTGAGTAATAGACCACGAAACGGGCCAGAATTGGCCAAAACTTTGGGTGTTGATGACCGACACGTAAACG
>NW_025231743.1:9669-10033 GCF_018294505.1 Triticum aestivum | reverse complement strand
CCAAAATCAGTCGAAACTGTGAGTGTTGATGACTGACACGTAAACGCACCTCAGGGTTCATTAATCGTGGAAATCACTCCGGGACCCCAAAACATTGAGTAATAGACCACGAAACGGGCCAGAATTGGCCAAAACTTTGGGTGTTGATGACCGACACGTAAACGCACCCCAGGGTTCGTTAATCGTGGAAATCACTCCGGGACCCAAAAACAGTGAGTAATAGTCCACGAAACGGGCCAGAATCGGCCAAAACTATGAGTGTTGATGACCGACATGTAAGCGCACCTTGGTGTTCGACAACCATGGATATCACTTCGGGACCCCAAAACAATGTGTGATAGTCCACAAAACGGGCCAGAATCGG
>NW_025231743.1:793-1542 GCF_018294505.1 Triticum aestivum | reverse complement strand
GGGACCCCAAAACAATGTGTGATAGTCCACAAAACGGGCCAGAATCGGCCAAAACTATTTGTGTTGATGACCGAGACGTATACGCACCTCGGGGTTCATTAATCGAGGAAATTACTCCGGGACCCCCAAAACGGTTAGTAATAGTCCATGAAACAGGCCAGAATCGGCCAAAACTATGAGTGCTGATGACCGACACGCAAAAGCACCCCGGGGTTCGTTAATCGTGGAAATCACTCTGGGACCTAAAAACAGTGAGTAATAGTCCACGAAACGGGCCAGAATCGGCCAAAGCTATGAGTGTTGATGAACGACACATAAGCGCACCTTGGGGTTCGACGACCATCGATATCGCTTCGGGACCCCAAAACAGTGAGTGATAGTCCACGAAACGGGCCAGAATCGGCCAAAACTGTGATTATTGATGACCGACACGTAAACGCACCCTGGGGATCGTTAATCATGGAAATCACTCCGGGACCCCAAAACAATGAGAAATTGTCGGAGAAACGGGCCAGACTCGGCCAAAACTGTGAGTGTTGATGACCACACGCAAACGCACCCCAGGGTTCATTAATCGTGGAGCACTTCGGGGTTCGTTAATCGTGGAAATCACTTCGGGACCCCCAAACAGTGACTAATAGTCCACTAAACGGGCCAGAATCGGCCAAAACTGTGAGTGCGGATGACTGACACGTAAACGCACCCCGGGGTTCATTAATCGTGGAAATCACTCCGGGACCCCAAAACAG
>NW_025231743.1:0-783 GCF_018294505.1 Triticum aestivum | reverse complement strand
CATTAATCGTGGAGCACTTCGGGGTTTGTTAATCGTGGAAATCACTTCGGGACCCCCAAACAGTGACTAATAGTCCACTAAACGGGCCAGAATCGGCCAAAACTGTGAGTGCGGATGACTGACACGTAAACGCACCCCGGGGTTCATTAATCGTGGAAATCACTCCGGGACCCCAAAACAGTGAGTAATAGTCCACGAAACAGGACATAATCGACCAGAGCTGTGAGTGTTGATGACTAACACGTAAACGCATCCCGGTGTTCGTTAATCATGGAAATCACTCCGAGACAACAATACAGTGAGTTATGGTCCACGAAACGGCCAGAATTGGCCAAAACTGTGAGTGATGATGACCGACACATAAGCGCACCTTGGGGTTCGACAACCAAGGATATCGCTTCAGGACCCCAAAACAATGAGTGATAGTCCATGAAATGCGCCAAAATCAGTCGAAACTGTGAGTGTTGATGACTGACACGTAAACGCACCTCAGGGTTCATTAATCGTGGAAATCACTCCGGGACCCCAAAACATTGAGTAATAGACCACGAAACGGGCCAGAATTGGCCAAAACTTTGGGTGTTGATGACCGACACGTAAACGCACCCCAGGGTTCGTTAATCGTGGAAATCACTCCGGGACCCAAAACAGTGAGTAATAGTCCACGAAACGGGCCAGAATCGGCCAAAACTATGAGTGTTGATGACCGACATGTAAGCGCACCTTGGTGTTCGAAAACCATGGATATCACTTCGGGACCCCAAAACAATGTGTGATAGTCCA
>NW_025231742.1:9921-10800 GCF_018294505.1 Triticum aestivum | reverse complement strand
GTTACAAAGGGATTTCATTTTCTAAACCTTATTTGAACTCCTGACTTTTTGTGTGTTCAAAATGCACCATTCAAAGCCACATCATCATTTTTCAATCCTTTCTGACTTCATTTGTTATTTTTCATGCATTTACTAATTATTTTGAGCTATAAGACCCTAAAATTGAAAAGCATTTCAAATGAACTCTGAAAAGGTTGAAAGTTGGCATGATATCATCATTTCATCCACATAGCATGTGCAAGAAAGTTGAGAGGTTTACGGCAAAAACTGGATGCACTTCGTGCACAAAACGGACAATCTCTTTCAAAGTATCAGGATTTCATCCGGAAACTCGTCTGTTACAAAGGGATTTCATTTTTTAAAACTTATTTGAACTCCTCACTTTTTGTGTGTTCAAAATGCACCATTCAAAGCCACATCATCATTTTTCAATCATTTCTGACTTCATTTGTTATTTTTCATGCATTTACTAATTATTTTGAGCTATAAGACCCTAAAATTGAAAAGCATTTCAAATGAACTCTGAAAAGGTGGCATGATATCATCATTTCATCAACATAGCATGTGCAAGAAAGTTGAGAGGGTTACGGCAAAAACTGGATGCACTTTGTGTACAAAACGGACAATCTCTTTCAAAGTATCAGGATTTCTTCCGGAAACTCGTCTGTTACAAAGGGATTTCATTTTTTAAACCTTATTTGAACTCCTGACTTTTGTGTGTTCAAAATGCACCATTCAAAGCCACATCATCATTTTTCAATCCTTTCTGACTTCATTCGTTATTTTTCATGCATTTACTAATTATTTTGAGCTATAAGACCCTAAAATTGAAAAGCATTTCAAATGAACTCTGAAAAGGTTGAAAGTTGGCATGATATC
>NW_025231742.1:7573-8315 GCF_018294505.1 Triticum aestivum | reverse complement strand
TTTTCATGCATTTACTAATTATTTTGAGCTATAAGACCCTAAAATTGAAAAGCATTTCAAATGAACTCTGAAAAGGTTGAAGGTTGGCATGATATCATCATTTCATCCACATAGCATGTGCAAGAAAGTTGAGAGGGTTACGGCAAAAACTGGATGCACTTCGTGTACAAAACGGACAATCTCTTTCAAAGTATCAGGATTTCATCCGGAAACTCGTCTGTTACAAAGGGATTTCATTTTTTAAACCTTATTTGAACTTCTGACTTTTTGTGTGTTCAAAATGCACCATTCAAAGCCACATCATCATTTTTCAATCCTTTCTGACTTCATTTGTTATTTTTCATGCATTTACTAATTATTTTGAGCTATAAGACCCTAAATTTGAAAAGCATTTGAAATGAACTCTGAAAAGGTTGAAAGTTGGCATGATATCATCATTTCATCCACATAGCATGTGCAAGAAAGTTGGGAGGGTTACGGCAAAAACTGGATGCACTTCATGTACAAAACGGACAATCTCTTTCAAAGTATCAGGATTTCATCCGGAAACTCGTCTGTTACAAAGTGATTTCATTTTTTAAACCTTATTTGAACTCCTGAGTTTTTGTGTGTTCAAAATGCACCATTCGAAGCCACATCATCATTTTTCAATCCTTTCTGACTTCATTTGTTATTTTCATGCATTTACTAATTATTTTGAGCTATAAGACCCTAAAATTGAAAAGCATTTCAAATGAACTCT
>NW_025231742.1:6998-7563 GCF_018294505.1 Triticum aestivum | reverse complement strand
CCACATCATCATTTTTCAATCATTTCTGACTTCATTTGTTATTTTTCATGCATTTACTAATTATTTTGAGATATAGAACCCTAAAATTGAAAAGCATTTCAAATGAACTCTGAAAAGGTTGAAAGTTGGCATGATATCATCATTTCATCCACATAGCATTTGCAAGAAAGTTGAGAGGGTTACGGCAAAAACTGGATGCACTTCGTGTACAAAATGGACAATCTCTTTCAAAGTATCAGGATTTCATCCGGAAACTCGTCCGTTACAAAGGGATTTCATTTTCTAAACCTTATATGAACTCCTGACTTTTTGTGTGTTCAAAATGCACCATTCAAAGCCACATCATCATTTTTCAATCCTTTCTGACTTCATTTGTTATTTTTCATGCATTTACTAATTATTTTGAGCTATAAGACCCTAAAATTGAAAAGCATTTCAAATGAACTCTGAAAAGGTTGAAAGTTGGCATGATATCATCATTTCATCCACATAGCATGTGCAAGAAAGTTGAGAGGGTTACGGCAAAAACTGGATGCACTTCGTGTACAAAACGGACAATCTCTTT
>NW_025231742.1:0-902 GCF_018294505.1 Triticum aestivum | reverse complement strand
TCAAAGTATCAGGATTTCATCCGGAAACTCGTCTGTTACAAAGGGATTTCATTTTTTAAACCTTATTTGAACTCCTGACTTTTTGTGTGTTCAACATGCACCATTCAAAGCCACATCATCATTTTTCAATCCTTTCTGACTTCATTTGTTATTTTTCATGCATTTACTAATTATTTTGAGCTATAAGACCCTAAAATTGAAAAGCATTTCAAATGAACTCTGAAAAGGTTGAAAGTTGGCATGATATCATCATTTCATCCACATAGCATGTGCAAGAAAGTTGAGAGGGTTACGGCAAAAACTGGATGCACTTCGTGTTCAAAACGGACAATCTCTTTCAAAGTATCAGGATTTCATCCGGAAACTCGTCTGTTACAAAGGGATTTCATTTTCTAAACCTTATTTGAACTCCTGACTTTTTGTGTGTTCAAAATGCACCATTCAAACCAACATCATCATTTTTCTATCCTTTCTGACTTCATTTGTTATTTTTCATGCATTTACTAATTATTTTGAGCTATAAGACCCTAAAATTGAAAAGCATTTCAAATGAACTCTGAAAAGGTTGAAAGTTGGCATGATATGATCATTTCATCCACATAGCAGTGTGCAAGAAAGTTGAGAGGGTTACGGCAAAAACTGGATGCACTTTGTGTACAAAACGGACAATCTCTTTCAAAGTATCAGGATTTCATCCGGAAACTCGTCTGTTACAAAGGGATTTCATTTTTTAAACCTTATTTGAACTCCTGACTTTTTGTGTGTTCAAAATGCACCATTCAAAGCCACATCATCATTTTTCAATCCTTTCTGACTTCATTTGTTATTTTTCATGCATTTACTAATTATTTTGAGCTATAAGACCCTAAAATTGAAAAGCATTTCAAATGAACTCTGAAAAG
>NW_025231741.1:0-10801 GCF_018294505.1 Triticum aestivum | reverse complement strand
CCACTGTGCGGCCCAGCCAGCTGGCTGGCCCAGCCAGCCCAGCCCACCTCCCTCCTCTGTCGTCTTCGTCCAGACAGAGGGAGGGGAGTGTGGCCGGCGCGCGCGCGCGCCACCGCGCCACGCCACCTGCTCGCCTGCTTGCCTGGCCTCCCCTCCTCGCTCGATGCCCTGGACGACGCCACGCCTCTCCCCCTGCTCTCTCTCACTCTCCCCGGCTCTCTCCTTCCTCTCCCTCGCTCTCTCTCTCACACGGCCGAACACCACCGTCGCCACCGTTCGCCGTAGCAGTCGTCTCCGGCCACCCCTCGCTCCCCCGACTAGCTCAGAAGCTCCGCCACAACTCCCTCTTCCTCCCCACCGCTCCACGGGTCCCCGGAAGCCCTGCATCGCCGCCACGTCGCCGTTCCCCTCTTCGGGCTCCGACCACCGTCGCCGTCGAATTCGCCGTCTCCAGCGTGTCCCCGAGCCCGCTTCGACGCCCACTGCAACCGCGGTGAGCCCCCGAGTCATTTCCCCCTTCTCCCCTGGTCTCTCCCGACCTCTAGGCCCTAGCCCCACCTCGGCCGAGAGCTCCACGTCGCCGACGATGTCGCCGTCGTGGCCACGGTCGCCGTAGCGCCCAACCGAGCACACCATCGTGCTCCACACATCACCAGGAGCACGTAGCACGCACCAACACCTCCCCTAACGCCCTACAACACTGATCCCGACCGCACCCGAACTCCGGCCGCCGCAGCCGAGCTCGCCGCCGTCAACTCCGGCCACCCCGAGCCCAACCACCACCACCAATAGCCGCGGCTCAACCTCAGCAACACGTAGATGCCTTCCGCCGTCCATTTGGTTGCCGGAATGGCAAAAAGCACTCTCGCCGCCGTCTCGGACCTCGCCGGCGTCATGTCGCCGGTGGGGTTTGACTTGTCCGACCTGGGGTTTGACCCCCCAGGGTCACTGACGCGTGGGCCCTGTCGGCCAGGTGGTTAGGTTAGCGCTAACTACTGTTAGTCAACCCCCCCTGACACTGATAGTGGGCCCCAGCGCCACTAATTAGTAATTAGGATTAATTTAAACCTAGTTAACCCCCCCTGTCACTGACGTGTGGGCCCCACACGTCAGGTTTGACCTCAGCCAGCCACAGTTGACCACTGACGTCATGCTGACGTCAGGCTGACGCAGTAATCGATTTTCTGGACTTAAATTTAATCAGGAAATTCCAGAATATTAATTAAACTTCAAAAATTCATAACTTTTATTCTGTAACTCCAAATTGGACAAATTATATATGAAAAATGATCAGAAAAATCCAATCTATCCATCTGTACTATTTTCATGCATGATCAAACAAGTTAAATTGATGTTTTAAGCAGAAGAAGAAAAAGCACTTTAAAAGGCCATGTTTGAGTTTGAAATTTGAATCTTTGATTCAAATTTGTTCAAACCCCTCTGGTTTTAGTTGCATTAGCCCAACACACTCATATTGCCATGTTTCATGCATGCATCATATTGTTGCACATTGTTTGGTGATGCTTGTGTACCGATGTCCTTTGCGACAGGTTCTGTCTCCGAGGAGTACCGTGATTACCCTAACGAAGAATCATATCCGAGCATCGAACCATCAGGCAAGAAACCAACCATTTGATCATATCGATACAATCCCATGTTCTCGCTCCTGCTCTCTTTTACTGCATTAAGACAACGCGATTCAAACTGCTGTGTGCTACGGTAGTTGAACCCATTTCCTCTGCATGACCTGTCATTGCCACAGTAACTAGATGAAACCCACTAGCATGTGTAGGAGTTGATTGAGCCATATGTATGTGTTGTTCCTACCTTGCTATGCCTGCTATGCTTAGAGTCGTGTCAGGTCTGGTTCATCTGGGTGATGGGCTAGAGTGAAATGATTATGTCGGTAATGAGAGTGGTGTGGTGAACACGATTTGGTAAAGGTATCGATGAGAGGCCATGTAGGAGTACATGGTGGGTTGTTTCATTGAAGCCGACCTTAAGCACTGAGATCTGTATGTGTGATTTAAGAATCAGCTACTACCATGCATTGGGCCCGAAACCAATGGACCCTCTCGACTTCTTATTCACCCTAGCTCTCCGTCCAGGAGTTGCAAGTAGTTTCTGGTATTTGTAGCCTACTGGAGGCCGTGGACAGCGCTGACCGTAGGGGTGGGCTGTGATGCGGTAGGTACGTGGCACGGTGTACCGAATACCCGTTAGGTATCCCGGGAACCCTGTTCACATCGTTCGGGGCCGTATGGGAAACCTCGGCCGGACTCCCTGCGGATGGAACCTGAATAGGCGATAAACCTGGACTGGAGGCTTAGGTGATTAGGTAGGTCGTGGCCGACACCCACGTTGGGCTTCCGCTTGAAGGTTGCCGAGTACATGTCGTGTAAACGACGATAAGTGGTGAGAGCGTGTATGAAGGAGTACACCCCTGCAGGGTTATCATGATCTATTCGAATAGCCGCGTCCGCGGTAAAGGACTACTTGGTTGCCTATACAGTTCATAGATAAGTAAATGGAAACTACTAAAAGCCTCAAGATAAGTGTGAGTGCCGAGGATGGCTCTTCCGTAGGAAGACAGAGGTGGATCCTCGGTAGTGTATTGAAGTGGTGAGTAGTGGACTCGTGTGCGCAAAACATTTCAAGTTGGAGTATCGTAGGATAGTCTAGCCAAGAGTCAAAGCTAGCTTGCTGCAATAACTCCACCAACCCTTCTTGATACTATGCATGTATGTAGGATCTGATGTAAGTCTTGCTGAGTACCTTTGTACTCATGTTGCTATAATCTACATTTTACAGAAGACGCTGCAACCCCTTCTGATGGGTTCTATGTAGACGTTGACATCAACGAGTAGGCTAAAGACCCAGGTGGTGACCCTGAGCTTGTGATGGACCACGTAGTATAGCTAGGCTTTCCAAGCCTCTTTTATTTTACTAGTTGTCTGTACCCAGACAATGTACTTCCGCTGCTGGCTTGTATGACTGTATGACTTGTATGTTGGGTCGTGAGACCCGTACCTGTGTGTATGATATGTATGGCTCCCTGAGCCTTAAATAAAGTACTTGTGTCATAGAGTCATGTTGTGATGCTTCGTTGTATTTGCACATATCGAGCATATTGTGTGTATGATTGAAATGCTTGGTATGTGTGGGATCTGACTATCTAGTTGTTTATCTTTAGTAGCCTCTCTTACCGGGAAATGGCTCCTAGTGTTACCGCTGAGCCATGGTAGCTTGCTACTGCTTTGGAACACTTAGGCTGGCCGGCATGTGTCCTTCTTCGTTCCTGTGTCTGTCCCTTCGGGGAAATGTCACGCTTTGAGTACCGGAGTCCTGTTAGCCCGCTACAGCCCGGTTTACCGGAGTCCTGCTAGCCCAGTGCTACAGCCCGGACCCACTTGCTGATGACCGACACGTTCGAAGCTGGGTCATGGATGCCTGTCCCTGTAAGTCTGTGCCACTTTGGGTTTACGACTAGTCATGTCAGCCCGGGCTCTTTATCATATGGATGCTAGCGACACTATCATATACGTGAGCCAAAAGGCGCAAACGGTCCCGGGAAAAGGTAAGACGACACCCGTGGGGATACCGTGCGTGAGGCCGCAAAGTGATATGAGGTGTTACCAGCTAGATCGATGTGACATCGAGTCGGGGTCCTGACAGCATTGGCATCAGAGCCGGACTGCCTGTAGGTTCTCCAAGCCAAACTGGTCGATGTTGAGTCTAGAAATTCTTTAGTTATATGTAGGGGAATTGTTTGTGGGTTGGAACGTAAGGCTCTTTTTACTCCTTATACCTTATGACTTTCTGATCTGAGTCAGTCCATTCTTCCACCGGGGGTTAAGGAATTAGGATCTGTTCTCTCTATCAGGATCACGAGTTACTAATCAGTAGTACCTTATAAGTTTGATGGTTACCAGCCTAGTTCAGTTCTACTACCACATTATGTTGCCAGAATGGTTTCAGAACTTTGATATGATGATGATGAGTGGGTACGAAATCCTTTGTCAAATGTCTCAAATCCTTTTTGAGCATTTACAGCTGTTATGCTGCCGAAATTTTGCTAGAAATTCTAATGCCTTTGCATTATGATTGTGCTTTCAGATGGCCACTCGCGACCTCAATCAAGTGGTTCGCCTGACTCGATGCCTAGATGTACCCGGCCATACTGCTAAGTTGGTCAGGGTAATGACTGAGGCTGGATATCGCTGGTATCCCGAGTACACGGTCGAAGAGCAATTCCGAGATTTTAATCAAAGCCAGTATCTCTGCACTGTCAGGATATTTCCATCTTATCCTGGATCCACCGAGCCTCTTCACTGCTCCTATGGACTCGGGGTTACTATTGAGATGGCTGTGCAGGACGCCGCCTACTCTATGATGACCATTATGCGAGTCAGATCTGGTCTATTTCGGGACTCTGACTTCCGGTATATGCCAGGATCACTTCCGGGAGCACAAGGGTATCTCCAGGCTATTTATGCTGACCCCACTCAGGAGGATTCACGGACTCGCACCACTGCTGAGATGCTCGAGGATAAGGACCGTGAAATTCGGGCCTTAAGGTTAGAGCTCTTCAATACCCGTGCTGACCATTGGGCTACTTTGACTCGGTTCGCACCGGCGGTGCAAGCTAGATATTCAGATATGCGCGATCTCTATCCTGTGAGATCTGCTCTGCCGGACGTGATGGTTTGGCGTGATGTAGGAGGCATCACCCCACCTCGCGGTCCCCGCAGGCCACCGTCTGTTGGTCCAAGGCCGACTTTCTGTGGATGCCTATAGCAGGGAGTTTGGTAATCTCGCCCGATATGCAACTGAGGAAGTGTCTACTGATGCCAAGAAGCAAGCAAGGTTCCGTAAGGGCCTTAGTCCTGAGCTTCGCCGCGACCTCCGTCTGCATGAGTGCACATCTTTTCAAAAACTTGTCAACAAAGCCATCAGTGCTGAAACTGGTCAGACTGACTATGACGCAACACGCAAGCATGGCCGTGACATGGGTTCCTCATCCGGTGCTGGTCCTCAGAAGCGCCGCGTGTGGGTACCCAACACCGCCCTGCCACCCAGGTTCACACCGAGGCCATCTTTCCAGGCGCCTCGCCCCGTTCAACAGTCTGCTCCAGCCAAGCCCTATGGGGGTCCAATCAATAATGCTCCTCCACGTACCAGTTCCGTGACTTGTTTCAAGTGTGGGGAATCTGGTCACTATATGCGTGAGTGTCCTCAGACCAACCCCAACCAATCTGCTAAAGCTGTTGGCCGTGGCAAGCCGACAGGGAAAATATTCCACGCCAAACCGGTCACCGCTTCACGTGGCCATGTCAACTGTGTCTCTGCCGAAGAAGCTCAAGAGGATCCCAACGTCGTTCTCGGTACGCTTCTTGTAAATTGCCACCCGGCATCTGTTCTTTTCGATACAGGAGCCTCTCATTCTTTTATATCCGAAAATTATGCTCGTTTGCATAACGTTGCATTCTGTGACATGCCATCCACTATGGAAATTTCTACCCCTGGTTCTAGATGGCAGACCTCTAGGGTAAGTTATGGAAATGAAATCCAAGTCGACAGACTTGTTTTTCTCGCGTCTTTGATAGCCCTTAAATCTTCAGATATTAATATCATTTTGGGTATGGACTGGATGTCAGCTCATCAAGCCAAAATTGATTGCTTCTCTAGGACTGTTCAACTCACCCATCCTTCGGGGAAGATAGTCAATGTTTTGACCCGAATAGCCAAGCGACAATTATATTCTCTTAACGCCAGCCCTTTTCCAGACCTTGAGGACATTCCGGTAGTCCGTGACTTCCCGGATGTCTTTCCAGAGGAATTGCCAGGTGTTCCACCTGACAGGGATGTTGAGTTCGTAATCGACCTCATCCCCGGAACCGTTCCGATTGCTAGAAGACCTTATAAGATGGCACCACTAGAACTAGCCGAGCTTAAGAAACAACTCGATGAATCCTTGAAAAAGGGTTTCATCCGCCCTAGTTCATCTCCGTGGGCTTGCCCCGTCCTATTCGTCAAGAAGAAGGATGGTACGGAC
This sequence comes from Triticum aestivum, assembly GCF_018294505.1. Taxonomy (NCBI): domain Eukaryota; kingdom Viridiplantae; phylum Streptophyta; class Magnoliopsida; order Poales; family Poaceae; genus Triticum; species Triticum aestivum. Next base: position 4,746 of record NW_025231741.1, on the reverse strand, counting down.
CGGATGGTTGTAGATTACCGACCTGTCAATTTGGTCACAATCAAGAACAAATATCCACTTCCCAGGATCAACGATCTGTATGATCAGCTCGCTGGATCCTCAGTCTTCTCCAAGATGGATTTGAGGTTGGGCTACCATCAAATCAAAATCAGAAACGGGGACATTCCTAAAACGGCCTTTGTTACTCGTTATGGCCAATACGAGTACACTGTCATGTCCTTCGGTTTAACCAACGCTCCAGCCACCTTTTCTCGGTTAATGAACTCAATCTTCATGGAGTATTTGGATAAATTCGTCGTAGTTTATCTCGATGATATACTCATCTACTCCAAGAACGAGGAAGAACATGCCGAACATCTAAGGCTAGTGTTGAAGAAACTTCGAGAGCATCGCCTTTATGCCAAATTCTCTAAATGTGAATTCTGGTTGTCGGAAGTGACCTATCTGGGTCATGTAATATCTGGTAAAGGTATTGCTGTTAACCCTGAGCGAGTTCAAGCCGTCCTTGATTGGACTCCACCCGAATCGGTCAAGCAAGTTCGGAGTTTTCTAGGCTTAGCGAGCTATTGCCGTCGCTTTGTCGAGAACTTCTCCAAAGTTGCCAAACCTCTAACCGAACTCCTCAAGAAAGATAAGAAGTTCGAATGGACTCCACAATGTGAGCACAGCTTTCAGGAACTGAAAAGACGCCTGACCTCTGCTCCCGTACTGGTACCGCCAGACTTCTCCAAGGACTTTGTTATCTACTGCGACGCCTCGCGACAAGGACTAGGCTGCATTCTTATGCAAGATCGACACGTAATTGCTTACGCTTCACGGCAATTGCACCCACATGAGGAAAATTATCCTACTCATGATCTAGAGCTTGCAGCCGTAGTCTATGCACTTAAGACCTGGCGACATTACCTCCTCGGTAATCGTTGCGAAATTTTCACTGATCACCAAAGCCTGAAGTACATTTTCACCCAACCGGATTTGAATCTCAGGCAGAGACGTTGGGTTGAATTGATCACAGACTTCGACTTAGGAATAACCTACACCCCAGGGAAAGCCAACGTCATGGCTGATGCGCTAAGTCGTAAATCTTATTGTAACAACCTGATGTTACAACAAAGTCAACCGCTTCTCCATGAGGAATTTCGGAAGCTTAACCTTCACATAATACCTCAAGGTTCTCTTTCCACCTTGGTGGCAAAACCTACCCTTACGGATCAAATTATCAAAGCACAGAAGGTAGATCCGGGAATCTCCCGCATCAAGAGAAACATTCAGAAAGGAATTGCGAATTGTTTCTCCATTGATGATCAAGGGGTAGTATACTTCGGGGATCGACTAGTGGTTCCCAAAGTGCGCAACCTAAGGCGTTTAATCCTTAAGGAAGCTCATGAATCTCCTCTCACCATTCATCCCGGTAGTACTAAGATGTATCAGGACCTACGCCAGAGGTTCTGGTGGACTAGGATGAAGAGAGAAATCGCTCAGTATATTGCTAATTGCGACGTCTGTCGTCGTGTAAAAGCAGAGCATCAACGGCCTGCTGGCACCCTTCAACCCTTAGCTATTCCTGAATGGAAATGGGATAAAATTAGTATGGATTTTATTACCGGTTTTCCCAGGACCAAGAGAGGGAATAATGCTATTTTCGTCGTGGTCGATCGTCTTTCCAAAGTAGCTCATTTCTTACCTGTTCGAGAGAGTATAACCGCTAGTCAGCCGGCAGACTTATACATCTCCCGAATAGTGTCCCTCCATGGTGTTCCTTTGGAAATCAATTCGGATCGAGGAAGTCTTTTCACCTCTCGATTTTGGGAAAGTTTCCAAAATGCTATGGGAACCCGTCTCTCCTTTAGCACCGCTTTCCACCCTCAGTCGAGTGGTCAAGTGGAACGCGTCAATCAGATTCTAGAAGACATGCTTCGAGCCTCCGTTATCTCTTTCGGAATGGACTGGGAGAAGTGCCTTCCATTTGCCGAATTCGCTTACAACAACAGCTATCAATCTAGCTTGGGTAAAGCCCCTTTTGAAGTTCTCTATGGACGACGATGTCGAACACCCCTTAACTGGTCAGAGACCGGGGAAAGACAATTCTTTGGCCCGGACATGATTCAGGAAGCAGAAGATCAAGTTCGTATCGTTCGTGAAAAGTTGAAAACAGCCCAATCTCGTCAAAAGAGTCAATATGACCGAAAACATAGGTCTATGACTTTCGAGGTTGACGAGAAGGCTTATCTTCGGGTCACCCCTCTGAAGGGAACCCATCGTTTCGGTATCAAAGGCAAATTGGCTCCTCGTTACATTGGACCTTTTCGCATTCTTGCCAAACAAGGAGAAGTTGCCTACCAGTTGGAACTACCTACGCATCTCTCCAGAGTTCACGATGTCTTCCACGTTTCTCAACTCAGGCGTTGCTTCTCGGATCCTATCCGTGAAGTGGACCACGAAACGCTTGATCTCCAAGATGATCTTACATATCGAGAGTACCCCATTCGTATCCTCGATCAAGCCGAACGTACCACGCGACGTCATAATATCAAGTTTCTCAAGGTTCAATGGTCGCATCATTCTGAGGATGAAGCAACTTGGGAAAGGGAGGATCGTCTTCGACTCGAGTATCCCGCCTTCTTCCCGGAGGAACCCAAATCTCGGGACGAGATTCTTTTGAGTGGGGGTGAGTTGTCACACCCTAGCTAGTCATGCATTAGAGTGTTGCATCATGTTTACTCATTCATCAGAAACTTGAAATGGGGATGACAGAACCCCCAGTCCCCTCTGAAACCAACTAGGGTTACTAAAATAATTTTTCAATGAACCTGAAATGCCCTACTAAAATGCCCATCATTTTTGTCTTGGTTCAGAACCTCTGCCAAAAATGGTGCACATTTTCCTAGGCCATCCTAGGGTTTTTGAATTAAATCATAGATATTTGAATTTGGGCATTTAAAATAATATAAAATATTTAAATGCTCAAATATCTCCAAACTAAAATGTTTCATGTTGGAAATAATCCAACTATGGGCCAGAAATAGTTTGGTGATTTTTGAAGTTGCCTAGGTATTTTATTTAATTCAACAAAGTTGCAGATATATTAAATAAAACAGAAAACAGAAAGAAAAGGGGGAAAACCTACCTGGGCTCCTCCACTGTGCGGCCCAGCCAGCTGGCTGGCCCAGCCAGCCCAGCCCACCTCCCTCCTCTGTCGTCTTCGTCCAGACAGAGGGAGGGGAGTGTGGCCGGCGCGCACGCGCGCCACCGCGCCACGCCACCTGCTCGCCTGCTTGCCTGGCCTCCCCTCCTCGCTCGATGCCCTGGACGACGCCACGCCTCTCCCCCCTGCTCTCTCTCACTCTCCCCGGCTCTCTCCTTCCTCTCCCTCGCTCTCTCTCTCACACGGCCGAACACCACCGTCGCCACCGTTCGCCGTAGCAGTCGTCTCTGGCCACCCCTCGCTCCCCCGACTAGCTCAGAAGCTCCGCCACAACTCCCTCTTCCTCCCCACCGCTCCACGGGTCCCTGGAAGCCCTGCATCGCCGCCACGTCGCCGTTCCCCTCTTCGGGCTCCGACCACCGTCGCCGTCGAATTCGCCGTCTCCAGCGCGTCCCCGAGCCCGCTTCGACGCCCACTGCAACCGCGGTGAGCCCCCGAGTCGTTTCCCCCTTCTCCCCTGGTCTCTCCCGACCTCTAGGCCCTAGCCCCACCTCGGCCGAGAGCTCCACGCCGCCGACGATGTCGCCGTCGTGGCCACGGTCGCCGTAGTGCCCAACCGAGCACACCATCGTGCTCCACACATCACCAGGAGCACGTAGCACGCACCAACACCTCCCCTAACGCCCTACAACACTGATCCCGACCGCACCCGAACTCCGGCCGCCGCAGCCGAGCTCGCCGCCGTCAACTCCGGCCACCCCGAGCCCAACCACCACCACCAATAGCCGCGGCTCAACCTCAGCAACACGTAGATGCCTTCCGCCGTCCATTTGGTTGCCGGAATGGCAAAAAGCACTCTCGCCGCCGTCTCGGACCTCGCCGGCGTCATGTCGCCGGTGGGGTTTGACTTGTCCGACCTGGGGTTTGACCCCCCAGGGTCACTGACGCGTGGGCCCTGTCGGCCAGGTGGTTAGGTTAGCGCTAACTACTGTTAGTCAACCCCCCCTGACACTGACAGTGGGCCCCAGCGCCACTAATTAGTAATTAGGATTAATTTAAACCTAGTTAACCCCCCCTGTCACTGACGTGTGGGCCCCACACGTCAGGTTTGACCTCAGCCAGCCACAGTTGACCACTGATGTCATGCTGACGTCAGGCTGACGCAGTAATCGATTTTCTGGACTTAAATTTAATCAGGAAATTCCAGAATATTAATTAAACTTCAAAAATTCATAACTTTTATTCTGTAACTCCAAATTGGACAAATTATATATGAAAAATGATCAGAAAAATCCAATCTATCCATCTGTACTATTTTCATGCATGATCAAACAAGTTAAATTGATGTTTTAAGCAGAAGAAGAAAAAGCACTTTAAAAGGCCATGTTTGAGTTTGAAATTTGAATCTTTGATTCAAATTTGTTCAAACCCCTCTGGTTTTAGTTGCATTAGCCCAACACACTCATATTGCCATGTTTCATGCATGCATCATATTGTTGCACATTGTTTGGTGATGCTTGTGTACCGATGTCCTTTGCGACAGGTTCTGTCTCCGAGGAGTACCGTGATTACCCTAACGAAGAATCATATCCGAGCATCGA
>NW_025231740.1:0-10803 GCF_018294505.1 Triticum aestivum | reverse complement strand
CGCCGGCCGCCCAGCTCTGGTCATGGACTGCCATCCCCACTGAGATCTGGGCGACCACCGTGAGTGCCGGGAGGATTTCCTATTCCTCCTTCCTCACCCTCTCTTCTTACCACCCCATCTCCCTCTCTGCCTCCTACTCTAGATAATTCATGCATATGAAAGAAACATCTACATATGTACTGTTTATTTGGTATTTTTGCATAATAATAATAAGGTACTCCCTCCGTTCACTTATGTAAGACGTTTTAGACAGCTAAAATTGAACTGTTTTGGGTGTTGTCTTAAATGTCTAAAATGTCTTACAAAAGTGAATGGATGGAGTAGTTCCCTTGAATATATTGGTATCGATGTGCATGCAATCTATTTGGTAAATGATCATATGGGCACTCATGTTAGTGCACACTTCATTCAATCAAGCATGTAGGCGAGGTACTCATTCGCAGGCGACAAAATCTTGTTCTACTTTTATGCTACCAGGAGAAGGAGCTTAGGTGCATGTGATCTTATTCTGTCCAGTATCAAAAGCATATAGTAGTGATCTAAACGCTCTTATATTTCTTTACGGAGGGAGTACTAAAAGCTAGCGTCATAAGGTGAAACAATTGCTAGCATAAATATTCCCCTGTTTGGGTAACACTGAAAACTTAAATAAGAGCTTATTCATAAGAAGCCAAAAATAATACCATGGTGATTACCATAGCTGAAAAAGCACTTTGACCCTGCCTTCCTACATTAGGCAATGAATCAAATTCTACTCTCTATGATCACAAATTTTTTGCTCACAACTTTGAAAGAGTGTATTGAGCAGGCAACATACATTAGTTATATTAGGTTCTGAACATTGTTACATGCAAACGGATCCTTTCGAGTCTGTAACTAGACAAACTTTTGTGCAAAACTCAAAAAAGGTGAAGAACACAACATGAACAATGCATAAAGCAGGTCCTAGTTTTAGCCAGGACCCAACACTGTCGGTTGATACACAGACAACATCATACTCTGCTTCAACATGAACAATGCATAAATCATTTCAATGAAAATTAAAAAGCTGCTACACGCATCAAATTATCATGTCATTGGCATCTCACAAAGACATGGCATCTCAGCTTTCAGCCCACAAGGAAATCAAGATTGAGAGATAGATAGACCTGTGGGTCATCGGCAGTCACTTTGATGAATTTGTGAAGGTCAAATCATCTGTGAAGGTCAGAAAATAACGATACTTGCCGCGAGCCTTAACACTCATCAGACCGCATACATCAGTATGTATTATTCCCAATAAGTCAGTTGCTCGCTCCATTGTTCCGGAGAACGGAGTCTTAGTCATCTTGCCCATGAGGCATGGCTTGCAAGGCTTAAGTGATGTGCATTACCGAGTGGGCCCAGAGATACCTCTCCAACAATCGGAGTGACAAATCCTAATCTCGAAATACGCCAACCCAACAAGTACCTTCGGAGATCCCTGTAGAGCACCTTTATAATCACCCAGTTACGTTGTGACGTTTGGTAGCACACAAAGTGTTCCTCCGGTAAACGGGAGTTGCATAATCTCATAGTCATAGGAACATGTATAAGTCATGAAGAAAGCAATAGCAACATACTAAACGATCAAGTGCTAAGCTAACGAAATGGGTCAAGTCAATCACATCATTCTCCTAATGATGTGATCCCGTTAATCAAATGACAACTCATGTCTATGGCTAGGAAGCATAACCATCTTTGATCAACGAGCTAGTCAAGTAGAGGCATACTAGTGACACTCTATTTGCCTATGTATTCACACATGTATTACGTTTCCGGCTAATACAATTCTAGCATGAATAATAAACTTTTATCATGAGAATAAGTAATAAATAATAACTTTATTATTGCCTCTAGGTCATATTTCCTTCAGCTTTGTGCCAGACCATTTAGATTCCATTTTCTCTATTTTCCCGCCTTTTTCTTAGTTTTTCTTTGTTTTCATTTTTTGTTTTGTATTCTTTTATCAATTTAATATCTAGACAAAACAAATCGGAGGAGATTTATCAGACGTGCATAATTTTTTAAAAGCAGGAATAATTATCAAATTCTTTAAGATTTTTAAATTCAGAAGAATTATTAAATTTCATGAGCATTTTCTAAATAGGGAATTTAAAAAAATCGTGAACATTTTTTGAAATTTCAAAATCAGTAAGATACTATTACTTTTCTTATTCGAATCATTTTTTGAAATCAGATTTTGTGTGTGAATATTATTTGAATTTTGGAACATTTAAAACATTTACTGAAAAAATCGAATTTGCAATCATTTTTTGAATTCATGAACATTTTTTTGTATTTGACAACATTGTTTTGGAAAGTCAGAACATATTTTGAGCTCACGCACTTTTTTTTAAATCTGTATCATTTTCTCGCTAGCTTTCAAAAGCAGTCTATAAACCGTTCGGACCAGACGCTTGTACCCGAATTAATATAACCGTACAAATTGTCTAGCCCACTAGGATGGCGCTGGGGTGCGTGATAGGTGAGTATCCCGTACGTTATTCGTGGGACAGGGTCTCGCGGCAAACACGGCTTGGTTAGACGTGCCCGCTAATTGGTACAATTTTTATAAAATATGAAAATTATTTACTTTTACTATTTTTGTAAAATATAAGTTTCAACATAGTGGAAAAGATATTATGTGTTCCTGAAGGTATTTCATAAGAAAAAGACATGTGAAATAGGAAAAAAAAAATAGAAAAATAGAAAAATCAAAAAATACCACAAGAAAGAAATATTTGGCTTTATTGAGCCAATACCCATGCATAAGAGCGGACCTTATACATCGCAATAAGTGAGATATAAGGTTTTTGTTGTGACGAGCCATCATTCCACCTTGTTTCTGGTCCTTATATCTGAAAAAATAGATCATTTTATAGAGCTTGACTGTATTATTTGTGATATATTTCAGCATTCAATCACTTGTTCTCAGCAGTGGTTTGCGATAATGGTTCATGCGCTGCTTTGAAATAGTGGAGTTTAGGGAAATTTGCAGCATCAAACTTGATTGAGATAAATGCACTGTTGTCTGTGTTTCAGATGTTTAATATAGTCATGCAACGTTGAAACAAATGATTTTACTTATCCAATCCCCAGAGGTTTTTAATTTGAATCTCTCTTTTGAAGTTTATTTATAGAGCCGTATGCAGTCGTCTGAAACTGGCAAGCTGTAAATTCAGGACTAAAGCATTCCCAGGGAGTCCGGATTCCCCACTAGTATGTGTCTATACGACCGATGCCTAGGCATAATGCTACGTGGATTCCTAAGCCACTTCATATGTTTCTATATGTGAGCGGAGGCATGTACAGATACGTGCATATACGCGACAACTCCATATCACATACGCCAATACCATTCATCCTCACTCCGGTTACCGAATGATAATTAAGGGGTCTTCCCCTGTGGACGCAATTAAAAGCGGTCGCCGTTTACCATCTGCTGCAACAATCATAGATGAAGGAAAATAGTCCATGCCACTAACCTACCTCCGCAACCAGCCGTCTCGAATCTTCCATCCAAAATTGTCATATGTTGGATGGTCGACTTCACCCAACATAAGGTGACTATTAACATAAACATATAAAGAGGATATTAAATCCTAATACCAAACGGTCTATTACACACTAGGATTCCTCCGTATCCCCGAGAACTAGGGAAACTACTCGCACATCAAGGGCACAAACGTTACGAGATGAATTATGATGATCATGAGGAGTTCACAAAAGTAATACAAGATTGAATCCACTCCAACTAATGTATTAGAAATGGGTAGGGATGAGATGGTAATGGTGATGATGCCCGTTGATGTAGCGTGGTGGTGGCGAAGTCCTTGGATGAATTCCCCCTCCGAATGCCTTCCGGAGGCTAGGGTTATGTGTTATGGATGTGTTTCTAGAGTCTCTCTCCCTCTGATCCACGATCCAATTCTACGGGGCAGAAGTAGTCGACCATGAGGCGGCGACGATAGCTGGTACGAGCGCGTACCATTGTCCGTTTTGCGCTCTGGAACCCTGCCCAAGCACAAATTTCCTTCAAATGCTTTATTTTCTTATGGTAAATGATAATCACGTTAATTGACGTGATTCCACCATAATTTCCCTGAGTTTCTTCCATAGTTTCCACTTATTTCAAAAGGCATATGCTCAGGAAAACCGAAAAAAGACATGCGCGAACGCAGTAAAATACCATAAAGCCTACCAGGTAGGCACAAAATAGAGGCTAAAAACATCACACATTGAGGACTCATCAGGAGGCACGTCTCGGTACCCCCTCTTGGTGATATTTACTTATGTTGATATGGGCTTTCTGGTTAAATTATGTACTGAGTTGTGCCCCATATCACTTGATCTGGTTGGTGATACTCTTTGCTTCTTATACCTTGCCCTTATTTGGATTTGAGGTTTACGTTAATTTAATTTGGATTTTGGATCTTTTTTTTGTTTTGCGATGGATTTTTTTTTTGGATTCAACTGATATCTCGTTGCTTGGTTTCATTTGCTTGCGGGCAAGCTTGTGAGAATCGTGATTTTGAATCGAGTCAGAGCTACGATGGTAGGGTCGTAAATCATAGAATCTTAACTATTAGAATAGTACAAACGTAGATTCTGCTAACCAAAATCATAGAATCAGAGTGATTGGTTTGGATCGTAAAGTCGTAGAATCGTACAATAGAATCACGATTTTGACAATCTTGCTTGCGAGTACATCAATGTACTCACCTGATTTGTTGATTTTGGTTAGATGACTAGTATGACCTCTATGCTTGTGGAGATGCCATTGAATTCATTGACTAGGCTGTGTCCCAGGAGCTTCCCAGTGTATTTGGAGTCCCGTTACTGTTTACGCTTCCGCTTCCGCTTAGTTCTACTACTCTGATTGAGGCATGTTACTTCTAAGTAATGTACAGATAATTATGCACTACGTCTGCCCGTCTCGCTATTGTTGTAATATCTGAACACTTTGGTCCAGTAAATGTACTAAAGTGTTCGTTTGGTATTCTCATATTCAAGTGAATGTATGCCAGAGGATGTGACCTCCGGGCTGGCATACAATGTTGGAACAAATCTTGTTATTAGTGTTAGGTTTAGATTATTTCTTGTTTTTGAGTCATGCATGTAGTAGTAGCTGTGGCAGTGAGCACACATAAAGATATGTTCGTGTGTGTGCATGCAAGCTACTATGGTAGCCAAGTTAAGTCCGTGCATAGTTATTTAGAGTAGTGCCGCACATACTTGCATGGATAAAGCTAGCGGCTAGATAGGCTTAGTTGTGGACCAAGTAATCAACAAAGGAGTGGGTCATCAGCTGAATCGTGTGGCCGTGTGAGGCGCTGTTACTTGCGGCCTAGATTCCGGCTAGTGGGAGCGATTATTGGATCAAGTAGTTTGTGAGCTTGACCATGCATGTGTGTGTGCGCAGGTCGTGGGTTAGTGGCTGTGTGATAGTCAAGTGAGTCGGCTATTTAAGCCATGTAACCGGTTGCGAAAAGTGTGAGAAGAAATACAAGAAAAGGCACAAGATGTGTGCGTGCCAAGTCTGCGTGTGTGTTCTTCTACCTCTACTGTGCGTGTGTGTTCCTTCTTCCCTGGGGCAAGACCACCATTTGGTATCAGAGCCATGGCCGGAGAAGGATCGCGCACTCCGCCGCGCTCGCCGGGTCGCCGGAGGGTCTCAACCTCGCCCATACGGCATGGGTGGAGTTCGACGTGGCGTGGCTGCCGCGAGTGCCTCGTGTGTCGAGGTCCGGTTCTCCGTCAAGGTCAAGCTGCGACACAACTGAAGGAGGACATGCTGCCCGGTAAGTCGCGCCACCGGTGGCAAGGAGTTCGCCGTCTACGTCGGAGTCGTCGACAAGGTGTTTCGCCGGCGACGAAGATGTGGTGAAGGCGTAGGAGGTGCGCCTCTCATCGAGGCCAGCGGCGACGGCGGCAATCGGTGTGACAAGATGGCATTGGTGGCCGTCTACGTGTTGCACTCACGACATCGACAACCATGGGCTTCAAGAGAGGAATAAAAATAACAAGATTAGGGAGGTGATTGTTGGAACAAATCTTGTTATTAGTGCTAGGTTTAGATTATTTCTTGTTTTTGAGTCATGCATGTAGTAGTAGCTGCAGCAGTGAGCACACATAAAGATGTGTTCGTGTGTGTGCATGCAAGCTACTATGGTAGCCAAGTTAAGTGCATGCATAGTTAGTTAGAGTAGTGCCGCACATACTTGCATGGATAAAGCTAGCGGTTAGATAGGCTTAGTTGTGGACTAAGTAATCAGTAAAGGAGTGGGTCACCGGCTGAATCGTGTGGCCGTGTGAGGCGCTGTTACTTGCGGCCTAGATACTGGCTAGTGGGAGCGATTAGTGGATCAAGCAGTTTGTGAGCTTGACCATGCATGTGTGTGTGCGCAGGTCGTGGGTTAGTGGCTTGTGATAGTCAAGTGAGTCGGCTATTTAAGCCATGTAACCAGTTGCAAAAAGTGTGAGAAGAAATACAAGAAAAGGCACAAGATTTGTGCGTGCCAAGTCTGCGTGTGTGTTCTTCTACCTCTACTGTGCATGTGTTTTCCTTCTTCCCTTGGGCAAGGCCAACATTTGGTATCAGAGCCATGGCCGGAGAAGGATCGCGCACTCCGCCGCGCTCGCCGGGTCGCCGGAGGGTCTCAACCTCGCCCATACGGCATGGGTGTGAAGGAAATATGCCCTAGAGGCAATAATAAAGTTATTATTTATTTTGTTATATCATGATAAATGTTTATTATTGATGCTGGAATTGTATTGACCGGAAACATGATACATGTGTGAATACATAGACAAACAGAGTGTCACTAGTATGCCTCTACTTGACTAGCTCATTGATCAAAGATGGTTATGTTTCCTAGCCATAGACATGAGTTGTCATTTGATTAATGGGATCACATCATTAGGAGAATGATGTGATTGACTTGACCCATTCCGTTAGCTTAGCACTCGATCGTTTAGTATGTTGCTATTGCTTTCCTTATGACTTATACATGTTCCTATGACTATGAGATTATGCAACTCCCGTTTACCGAAGGAACACTTTGTGTGCTACCAAACGTCACAACGTAACTGGGTGATTATAAAGGTGCTCTACAGGTGTCTCCGAAGGTACTTGTTGGGTTGGCGTATTTCGAGATTAGGATTTGTCACTCCGATTGTCGGAGAGGTATCTCTGGGCCCTCTCGGTATTGCACATCACTTAAGCCTTGCAAGCATTGCAACTAAAGAGTTTGTTGCAAGATGATGTATTACGGAACGAGTAAACAGACTTGCCGCTAACGAGATTGAACTAGGTATTGAGATACCGACGATCGAATCTCGGGCAAGTAACATACCGATGACAAAGGGAACAACGTATGTTGTTATGCGGTCTGACCGATAAAGATCTTCGTAGAATATGTGGGAGCCAATATGAGCATCCAGGTTCCGCTATTGGTTATTGACCGGAGACGTGTCTCGGTCATGTCTACATAGTTCTCGAACCCGTAGGGTCCGCACGCTTAACGTTACGATGACAGTTATATTATGAGTTTATATGTTTTGATGTACCGAAGGTTGTTCGGAGTCCCGGATGTGATCACGGACATGACGAGGAGTCTCGAAATGGTCGAGACATAAAGATTGATATATTGGACGACTATATTCGGACACCGGAAATGTTCCGGGTGATTTAGGAGAAAACCGGAGTGCCGGAGGGTTACCGGAACCCCCCCGGAGAAGTAATGGGCTTTATGGGCCTTAGTGGAGAGAGAGAGGGGCAGCCAGGAGGGGCCGCGCGCCCCCTCCCCCTCTGGTCCGAATTGGACTAGGAGAGGGGGGGCGGCGCCCCCCTTTCCTTCTCCCTGTCCCCCTTCCTTTCCCCCTCCTAGTAGAAGTAGGAAAGAGGGGAGTCCTACTCCTACTAGGAGGAGGACTCCTCCTCCTGGCGCACCAACAAGGGCCGGCCGGCCTCCCCCTTGCTCCTTTATATACGGGGGCAGGGGGGCACCCCATAGACACAACAATTGATCGATTGATCTCTTAGCCGTGTGCGGTGCCCCCCCTCCACCATATTACACCTCGATAATATCATAGCGGTGCTTAGGCGAAGCCCTGCGTCGGTAGAACATCATCATCGTCACCACGCCGTCGTGCTGACGAAACTCTCCCTCAACACTCGGCTGGATCGGAGTTCGAGGGACGTCATCGAGCTGAACGTGTGCTGAACTCGGAGGTGCCGTACGTTCGGTACTTGATCGGTCGGATCGTGAAGACGTACGACTACATCAACCGCGTTGTGTTAACGCTTCCACTTTCGGTCTACGAGGGTACGTGGACAACACTCTCCCCTCTCGTTGCTATGCATCACCATGATCTTGCGTGTTCGTAGGAATTTTTTTGAAATTACTACGTTCCCCAACAGTGGCATCCGAGCCTGGTTTTATGCGTTGATGTTATGCACGAGTAGAACACAAGTGAGTTGTGGGCGATATAAGTCATACTGCTTATCAACATGTCATACTTTGGTTCGACGGTATTGTGAGATGAAGCGGCCCGGACCGACATTACGCGTACGCTTACGCGAGACTGGTTTCACCGTTGCGAGCACTCGTTGCTTAAAGGTGACCGGCGGGTGTCTGTCCCTCTCACTTTAGTTGAACCGAGTGTGGCTACGACCGGTCCTTGCGAAGGTTAAAACAGCACCAACTTGACAAACTATCGTTGTGGTTTTGATGCGTAGGTAAGACTTGCAACAACAAAGTAGAGGACGTCTAACTTGTTTTTGCAGGGCATGTTGTGATGTGATATGGTCAAAGCATGATGCTAAATTTATTGTATGAGATGATCATGTTTTGTAACCGAGTTATCGGCAACTGGCAGGAGCCATATGGTTGTCGCTTTATTGTGTGCAATGCAATCGCCCTGTAATGCTTTACTTTATCACTAAGCGGTAGCGATAGTCGTAGAAGAATAAGATTGGCGAGACGACAACGATGCTTCGATGGAGATCAAGCTGTCACGCCGATGACGATGGTGATCATGACGGTGCTTCAGAGATGGAGATCACAAGCACAAGATGATGATGGCCATATCATATCACTTATATTGATTGCATGTGATGTTTATCTTTTATGCATCTTATCTTGCTTTGATTGACGGTAGCATTATAAGATGATCCCTCACTAAATTATCAAAGTATAACTGTTCTCCCTGAGTCTGCACCGTTGCGAAAGTTCTTCGTGCTGAGACACCACGTGATGATCGGGTGTGATAGGCTCTACGTTCAAATACAACGGGTGCAAAACAGTTGCACACGCGGAATACTCAGGTTAAACTTGACGAGCCTGGCATATAACAGATATGGCCTCGGAACACGGAGACCGAAAGGTCGAGCGTGAATCATATAGTAGATATGATCAACATAGTGATGTTCACCGTTGAAACTACTCCATCTCACGTGATGATCGGACATGGTTTAGTTGATATGGATCACGTGATCACTTAGAGGATTAGAGGGATGTCTATCTAAGTGGGAGTTCTTAAGTAATATGATTAATTGAACTTGAATTTATCATGAACTTAGTACCTGATAGTATTTTGCTTGTCTATGTTAATTGTAGATAGATGGCCCGTGCTGTTGTTCCGTTGAATTTTAATGCGTTCCTTGAGAAAGCAAAGTTGAAAGATGATGGTAGCAATTACACGGACTGGGTCCGTAACTTGAGGATTATCCTCATTGCTGCACAGAAGAATTACGTCCTGGAAGCACCGCTGGGTGCTAGGCCTGCTGCAGGAGCAACACCAGATGTTATGAACGTCTCGCAGAGCAAAGCTGATGACTACTCGATAGTTCAGTGTGACATGCTTTACGGCTTAGAACCGGCTCTTCAACGACGTTTTGAATGTCATGGAGCATATGAGATGTTCCAGGAGTTGAAGTTAATATTTCAAGCAAATGCCCGGATTGAGAGATATGAAGTCTCCAATAAGTTCTACAGCTGCAAGATGGAAGAGAATAGTTCTGTCAGTGAGCATATACTCAAAATGTCTGGGTAGAACAATCACTTGATTCAACTGGGAGTTAATCTTCTGGATGATACGTCATTGATAGAATTCTTCAATCACTTCCACCAAGCTACATGAGCTTCGTGATGAACTATAATATGCAAGGGATGGATAAGACGATTCCCGAGCTCTTCGCAATGCTAAAGGCTGCGGAGGTAGAAATCAAAAAGAAGCATCAAGTGTTGATGGTCAATAAGACCACTAGTTTCAAGAAAAAAGGGTAAAGGGAAGAAGAAGGGGAACTTCAAGAAGAACAGCAAACAAGTTGTTGCTCAGGAGAAGAAACCCAAGTCTGGACCTAAGCCTGAGACTGAGTGCTTCTACTGCAAGCAGACTGGTCACTGGAAGCGGAACTGCCCCAAGTATTTGGCGGATAAGAAGGATGGCAAGGTGAACAAAGGTATATGTGATATACATGTTATTGATGTGTACCTTACTAATGCTCGCAGTAGCACCTGGGTATTTGATACTGGTTCTGTTGCTAATATTTGCAACTTGAAACAGGGGCTACGGATTAAGCGAAGATTGGCTAAGGACGAGGTGACGATGCGCGTGGGAAATGGTTCCAAAGTCGATGTGATCGCGGTCGGCACGCTACCTCTACATCTACCTTCAGGATTAGTTTTAGACCTAAATAATTGTTATTTGGTGCCAGCGTTAAGCATGAACATTATATCTGGATCTTGTTTGATGCGAGACGGTTATTCATTTAAATCA
>NW_025231739.1:0-10806 GCF_018294505.1 Triticum aestivum | reverse complement strand
ACGGCAGATCCTTTTCCATTTCACCCAACGAGTAACAGCACTCCCTACTATATTATTTTCCTTACTCTTTTTTGACTTTGCCATGTCAAGCTGTACCCACAACACAAAAGAATAAAATCACTCTTCAGAACTCATTGATGCATGATACAGACAAGCAATACTTTGATGTAAGACAACCGTATGAGGATGGAATATGTAAGAAAAACAGGATGGCATGACATATTCACAGCTACGATGTGCAAACTAAGTAGAAAGATTTCAAGAAAATAGAAGTAGTGCAAGCTAGACACCATATGAAAGATGCAACCAATATTACTCTGCCAAGTTAAAAGTGTCTTGTCATAAGTGGCAATTCGAAAAATTAGAAGCAGTACAACGTAGAAATCAATGCAAGATGCAACCACTATCAAACTACCATGTTAAAAGCGTCCAATCATGAGTGACTGATGCAGGATACACAACAGCAGTACTTTGATGTAAGAACATGGTATGATAGATAGATGAAGTGTATTCTAGACACAGAAAGCCATGTCATATGCACATGTATAACGTATAAACTCGGCAGGTGCAATTTAATCAAAATAGGAGAAATACAGGCTAGACAACATAGGCAACATGAAACCAATTATCACACTGTCAACTTAGAGCAAGCACCTGCGATGGTGGAGTATGGGAGATGAACTCATCATGTAGTGTCAGGACCCCGATCCTAAGTCACACCGATCTAGCATGTAACACATCATATCACTTTGCGGCCTCACGCACGGTATTCCCACGGGTGCCACCTTACCTGGCCCAGGACCGTTTGCGCATTTTGGCTCACGTATATGATAGTGCCGCTAGCATCCATATGACAAAGAACCCGGGCTGACATGGCTAGTCGTGAACCCAAAGTGGCACTAACTTACAGGGACAGGCATACATGACCCAACAACGAACGTGTCGGTCATCAGCGAGTGAATCCGGGCTATAACAACTGGGCTAGCAGGACTCCGGTAAACCGGGCTGTAGCAGGCTAACAGGACTCCGATAGACACCGCGTGACATTTCCCCGAAGGGACAGACACAGGAACGAAGAAGGACACATGCCGGCCAGCCTAAGTGTTCCGGAGCAGTAGCAAGCTACCATGGCTCAGTGGAAGCACTAGGAGACATTTCCCGGTAAGAGAGGCTACCAAGGATAAATAACTAGGTTGTCAGATCCCACACATACCAAGCATTTCAATAACATACACACAATATGCTCGATATGTGCAAATACAACATGGCATCACAACATGACTCTATGACTCAAGTATTTATTCAGTAGGCTCCGAGGAGCGAGATATTACAAACATGAGTCTCATGACCCAACATTCAGAGCACACAAGTCAAGCACAAGCGAAAGATTAACAGTCTGAGTACAGACATCTACAAATGAAAAGGGCTGAGAAGCCTGACTATCTACCAGATCCTGCCGAGGGCACAAGATCGTAGCTGAGGTAACAAGCTAAACGTCGAAGTCCAGGTGGAACTACTAGCCAGACTGAAGTCTCTCTGCAAAAACATAAATTAAGCAACGTGAGTACAAATGTACCCAACAAGACTTACATCAGAACTAACTATATATGCATCAGTATCAACAAGGGGATGGTGGGGTTTAACTGCAGCAAGCCAGCTTTGACTCAGTGGCTAACCTGAACTACGACTGCAAGTAACTCTTTTGAGGTGGCGCACATGAGTCCACATATTCACCATATCAATACACCACTATGGATCCGCTCCCGTCTCCCTATGAGAACGCCATCCATAGCACTCACGCTTATCTTGCGTATTTTAGAGTATCCACTTTCACTTGTCTATGAACTGTACAGGCAAACCAGAAGTCCTTTTCCGTGGACACAGCTATTCGAATAGATCATATTAACCCTGCAGGGGTGTACTTCTTCACACACGCTCTCACCACTTACCGCCGTTTACACGACATGTACTCGGCAACCTTCAAGCGGAAGCCCAGCGAGGGTGTCGGCCACGACCTGACTAACCACACAAGTCTCTCGTCCAGGTTTATCGCCTATTCGGGTTCCATCCGCAAGGAGATCCGGCCGGGGTGTCGCTCACGGCCCCAAACGATGTGTGCAGGGTTCCCAAGTCCACCATCCGGGTTCCACTTGGTACACCGGGCCACTGTGCCTAGTCTGTCCCAAGCCCACCTGTACCGGGTGCCACTTGGTAGACTACTAACACTACCTACAAACACAAGAAACTAGTTGCAACTCCTGGACAGAGATCAGGTTGATTAATAAGTCGAGAGGGGCACTTAAGCATTCCAATGCGTGGTAGTAGCTGTTCATGGATCACAAACACAGAACTCAGTTCCTAAGGACGGCTTCAATGAGACAACCCACCATGTACTCCTACATGGCCTCTCACCGCTACCTTTACCAAATCGTGTTCACACACTTAGCTCACACACAGTAGGACATGTTTACACACCTCCAATTCATCCCCGATGAATCAGACCTGAGTCAACTCTAAGCAGTAGCAGGCATGACAAACAAGCATGAATGAGTAGGCACAACAGGGCTCAAACAACTCCTACTCATGCTAGTGGGTTTCATCTATTTACTGTGGCAATGACAGGTCATGCAGATAAAGGGGTTCAGCTACCGCAGCAAGTAACACATTAATCATTGTTGTCCTAATGCAGTAAAAGAGAGCAGGATCGAGAGAGTGGGATTGTATCGGAATGAACAAGGGGGTTTTGCTTGCCTGGCACTTCTGAAGATAGCATTGAGTCTTCATCAGTGCCAATGTTCACAACGTCGGAACATCGTCTACCGAGAGGGGACAAGCACCGACAAACAAAGAAGAAACACAATCAATGCAATGCACAATATGATGCATGATCATGACATGGCAATATGCTGTGGTTTGAGCTAATGCAACTAGCAACAGATTAAATGAAGTTGGTTTGAATCCAAAATTCCAATCCAAACTCCATATGTGAAGGTTTAAATGCCATTTATGCAAATTGCCATATACAGCAACCTTAGGTTATTCAAACATGCATGAAAATGGTACAGATGGATAGATTGGATTTTTCTGATCATTTTTCATATATAAATTATTTCATTTGGAGTTACGGTTGATTTTCTATGATTTTTAGAAGTTTAGGACATTTTCTGGAATTTCCTGAATAAACTTAAATCCAGAAAATGCTTTATTGCGTCAGGGTGACGTCACTGTGATGTCAGCAGGGTCAACAGGGCTGGTCCAGGTCAAACCTGACCAGTGGGGTCCACTGGTCAGTGACTCAGGGCTAGTTAGAGTCGCTGACATGTGGGCCAGGTCAAAGTCCACGTCAGCTTGGTCAAAGCTGACGCGTGGCCTACTGTTTTAAATAACTAATCTAATTATTTTTGTTAAGCAATAAACTAACAAGTGGGTCCCACTGTCAGCGTCTAGTGTTAGACTAACAGGGTTAGTTAGCCCTAATCTAATGACTGCCACGCGAGCTAACCGGCGATTAGCCGCCGGTGCTAAGCAGGATGCGGCGGCGCTCCTCGTCCGACCATCTCCTGCGACGAGAGCTCATGCGGCTGGGCTCTACGGATGCAGCGCGTCGAGGCGCATCGGTTAGTGGCCGTGTATGGTGCCGGGGTGGACTACAGCGTTGATGTCAAGGACGACAGCGGCGGCCGGAGCTCGGCTAAGCGCGGGCGCGGTGCTGCAGCTCGTAGGCGAGTGAACGGAGGTGCTAGGCAGCACCTAAAGGGCAGCAGGAGCACGTCGGAGCTACTACGCGAGGCGGAGGTGCTCGGGGGCACGGAGCTCGCCGGCCATGGCGGACGGCGGCTTCGGGTGCTCGCGGGGCAGCGGCTACGGGGCACACGTGAGAGAGAGATGTGAGGGAAAAGAAAGAGCGGCTCACGGAGGACTCGCAGAGCAGCTCAAAGGGCTCGGGGAAGCTTTGGTTGCCGCGAAGACGACGACGGCAATCCACGGCGGCCGAGGCCGAAGACGATGATTGTGGCGTCACTTCGGGCATCCCACAGGCGCGAGCTTCGTCTTGGGGCTCCGTGGCGTCTAGGTGGAGCCTCTGGACAGCACGGAGAGGCGAGGGAGAGGCGATGGCCGCGGTTGTGCTCGGCGGTGGTGACGACAGTGCTCGGTGGTTGCGTGCGGGAGAGCCAGAGGAGGAGAGGGAGAACGGCGAGTGAGAGAGAGGGAACAGGGGCTTTGAGTCGTCTCTGCGGCGCCGCTAGAAGGGGCCTGGGAAGCAGGAGGTGGCCAGAGCAGCGTCGGCGCTCGCCACGCACCTGGTTGTCCTCCTGGCAGAGGAGGAAGATGACAAGGGGGCGCTGGTGGGCTGGGCCGCCAGCTGGGCTGCCATCAAGCTACAGTAGCAGGCCGCAGGTGGGTGCAGGTAAGTCCTTCTGCTCTATTTTATATTTTCTATTTTGTTTTCTATTTTCTGTAATTGTGTTTGGCTTTATTAAAAATGCCAGGGCATTTCCAAAAATCATGAAACTGCTCAATGTCACTGTTTGGAATATTTCCACCAGCAAACATTTCAGTTTGTGATTATTTGAGCATTTAAATATTATTTAGCAATTAAATGCCCAAATGCAAATACCGTAAGATTTAATTCAAAAATCCAGAATGGCCTAGAAAAATGTGCACCATTTTTGGGAGAGGTTCTAGACCAATCCAAAAATAATGAACTTTTCTGAAGAGCATTTTGGGTTCATTGAGAATAATTTTATTTGAACCTAGTTGATTTGATCTGGTGCTAGGGTTTGAGAAATCCCCATTTCAACTTAAATAAAATTTAAACATGATGCACACATGAAGGGCTAGTCTAGTGCATACCAGAACTAGGGATGTGACAACTCGCCCCCACTAAACAAGAACCTCGTCCCGAGATTCAAGCGTAGCGTAAGATGAAGGGGGAACACAAACTAACACAATCTTCACGATCCAGGTTGCACTTCATAGGGGCGTTGATTCGATCACCATCTTTGACTCGATGTCTTCCTCTGAGAACTCCAACTAACATGACAAGAAGAGGAAAGGAAAACTCTAGAAGAATTGATCTTCTCGAAGACCGAACAACTCAGGATCAACTCATGGGATGAGACATAGCAGCATCTCCCGAGCTGAGACACGAAGCATACATCTAGAGGAATGGAGTGGAACAGATGACGAAGGTTCACTAGGTAGACAACAATTCCACACTTATGAGGGTGGTGAATGGTTGTCAACGTAGCGAGGAGTTGAATTGCCATGATACCATAACGAGACATTTTAGAGGAGGTGACTCGTGGAGTCATCCCTTAAGTGGCAAAAAGAATTACCTTTGATTCAAAGATCATTGAAACTCTTTATACCGGCTTAAGGCAAATCACAAATGATCATTTGGAAGAGTTCGAAAGAGTGGCATACTTAGTTTGGAAAGGAAACTAGAGTTATAAGACAACTCGGCAAACGGAAGGCACAATCCAATGGATACCGGGGATATAACCTAGTGACTAAGCGTGCTCTCAAGAACTTGAGCATTTCCATATTCATTAGGGTCTTACCAACATCCGTGTCAAGGATCCTGGCAACACAACATACTACCATGACGAATGGTGATGGGGATGCCGATGCGAAGGAAGATAACACTTTCTCAGATTTCACCTTAGCGAGGCCAAGGGATCAAAATCTGGATGATTGACCAAGAAACATTTAGCACTCCGTTTCTAATGTTCTCCTTGATGTTCTACATACCACATTCATGATTAAAGCATTAACGTGGCCATCAAGTATAGGTCAGACTTCGGAAGAGAAAGGATTTATAAGGAACACTTCTAGAAAAGTCACATGAAATCCTTATAGAGAAGATGGGAAAATTGCTCATTCTAGATACTACAATGATAGATCTTCCGGCTAGGTGTGTCGGCCAACATCAACCTTGTCGGGACCTACATCATAGATCTTGGAATAGTTCCAACCATCATATCTGCCTGAGATTCAGATCTGGTTGGTAACAGGACATTTTAGACAGCATGTCTGGAAAAGAAAATTTGCAACACAAACCGAAGAGATGACGTTGCGAGATTCTCAAGAAAATGAACTACGATAGCATGCTCCAAAACATGAGCTGGTTCTGCTACAAACCTATGAACACGCTGTCCAAGACAAGCATGACCACGTAGTAGTCCTATAATTAAAACACTACCGAGTTCAAGTGGGGAACCATCATCGAGGATATCGAAGTCCTTGTATAAGTCTTGCTCTTAAGAAGGAACTTCTTCTCCTTGAACAAATCAATCAGTGGCTTGGTGTGCTAGGAATACATATAGAATGAAGGTTGCAAGTCTCCAAACCACAGAATACTTCGCATGTATACATGCCTGACTTGGGATGGTTCCAAAGAAAGCAACATTGACTTTCTCGAATCCACGGCGGCAACTTGCATCAAATGCACATGAATTAGAGGAAGTCACTTCTTTCATCAGGGCATGTGCTTCATGCATGGGACATGAAGATAATGCTTATAGAAATTTCCAATACTAGCTGGATGTTCAACAAAATTATGGAAAAGACAAGGATGTTGTCGATGGGCTCAACAACAATTCATCCAGGTTTCCATATAAATGGAATTCCATTATTATGTGAACAAGGTGATAGCACTGGTCATACCAAAGATATAATGGTGTATGCTCGAGGAAACAATCACGAGTAAGACAACATTACGAATATCGTTGGTTCTGATTTGACTTGACGATAGCCCATACTCAAATCAAGGTTTTGACGTGACAATAAACATATCAACTGATCACAAGGATCAACCAATGAATATATCATCTTTCTTCAACACACACTCACAAGGATATCCCTTTGGAATGAACTAAGTCAGGTAAGCTTTTATCTTCCAACTCTCCAAGTTGTTGTTTGGCTTAACCAACTAGCTCAGGGGTATCCCACACGGATTCTTGGAGAATGGGTGGTTTGGAGGAAACCCAACATGATCACGAACTCAACATAGCGGCCAGGTGACGACCTGGTGATACTTCCAAGAAGATATTCAGAAAATCACGAACCACCGATATGTTACTAAGCTCGAGAGCAATCTTGCTTTTCAGGGCGAGACGATATGATCAAAGAGCGAGGGATTGACACAATCTTAACTCATTTATCGAGGAGTGCACCAGAAATAAGGACTAGGTAGCACGATCAACCTTAGGGTGACGATTCAATAATCAACACGCTAAGGATGAGATTGTTGTCCATTAACTACCAAGCAACACGGTTGCTAGGAGTATTGATTTCACACATCATAGTTCACTTGTCGGCATTCCGGTTGCGATAACACGAAACCGAGGAATGAATAATGATGGCGAGAAGTATCACTGTATCAAGAATTCATAGGAGGGTGTGTAATTCCCATGATATTCTTGATATAAAGATGGTAACACTCCAAGGTGGAACAGAACAAAATCTGGATTAGTATTTTGATCTGCGGAGAATAGTGCCAATCTTCTCTGGATTAGCGTCGATTCCTCGTTCGGAAACGAGAAAACCGAGTAACTTGCCACCAGGAACTCCAAATGTGCACTTTGATGGATTGAGCTTGATATCATACCTTCTAAGGTTGGCAAATGTTTCGGCGAGATCAGCGAGCAGGTCGGAACCTTTTCGTGACTTGACAACGATATCATCCATATACGCTTCCACATTCCGACTGATTTGAGTGAGTAGACACTTCTGAATCATTCGCATAAATGTGGCTCCGGCATTCTTGAGGCCGAATGGCATGGTGATATAGCAGAAGCACCCGAATGGAGTGATGAAAGCTGTTTTTACCTCGTCGGGTCCGTACAGACGGATCTGGTGGTACCCGGAGTAGGCGTCTAGGAAAGACAGTCTCTCGCATCCCGCGGTCGAGTCAATAATTTGATCTATGCGAGGGAGAGGAAAATGATCTTTCGGGCAGGCCCGGTTGATGTGCTTGAAATCAATGCACATTCGGAGCGATTTGTCCTTCTTAGGAACCATGACGACATTAGCGAGCCACTCGGAGTGGTATATCTCTCGGATAAATCCTGCCGCCAATAGTCGAGCCACTTCCTCACCAATGGCTTTTCTCTTCTGGATGGCGGACCGCCGAAGATGTTCTTTGACTGGTTTTGCAGATGAGTCGACTCTTAGGCGATGCTCAGCCAGTCCCCTGGGAACACCTGGCATGTCAGCGGGCTTCCATGCAATAATGTCCCAGTTCTCACGGAGGAACTGGATGAGCGCTTCTTCCTATTTCGGGTCGAGTGTTGTGGAGATGTGGGTCGGAGCTGCATTGGGGTCGGTCGGGTGAATGTGAACAGGCTTCGTCTCACCGGACGACTGAAATGCAGACTCTGTGGCGGGTTTCTTGGATCGCAGCAAATCACTCGGATCTGCATTTTGCTTGTATTCTTCGAATTTGACCGCTGTCACCTGGGAATCGGCAATCTTTGAGCCCTTCTGAAAGCACTCTTCTGCCTTTTTCCGATCACCGGTGACAGTGATCACTCCTTTGGGGCCGGGCATCTTCAATTTGAGGTACACGTAACATGGTCGAGCCATGAATCGTGCGTAAGCTGGTCTCCCCAAAATGGCATGATATGCACTCTGAAAATCCACGACCTCAAACGTCAACTTTTCTTTGCGAAAATGTTTCGAATCACCAAACACCACGTCCAGAGCTATTTGGCCGAGTGACTCGGCTTTCTTCCCTGGTATAACTCCATGAAAGCTCATGTTACTGGTGCTCAGTCGGGACATCGGAATGCCCATTCCCTTCAGTGTGTCTGCATACAAAAAATTCAGCCCGCTTCCACCGTCCATCAGCACTTTTGTCAGTCGAGTGCCTTCGACAACTGGATCAACCACCAAAGCTTGCCTCCCAGGGGTGGCAATATGAGTCGGGTGATCAGATTGGTCGAATGTGATGGGTATTTGGGACCATTTCAGATAATTTGCTTTTGCCGGGGCAACCATGTTCACCTCTCGGTTAATGACTTTCAATCGACTCTTGCTTTCCACATCTGCAAAGATCATCAGAGTGGAGTTGATATGCGGATATCCTTCCTCACTGTCCTCCTTGTCTTCGGCCTTGTCCGACTCCTTCTCCTTGTCCTTAGACTGTTTTCCCTGAAACTGCTGGATCAGGAGTCGACATTGGCGAGTGGTATGCTTCGGGTAGATGATATTCCCCTCTTCGCCTTTCTTCGTGTGGATGTGACATGGCATATCCATTACGTCGTTCCCTTCTTTATCCTTTACTTTCTTAGGGTTCCAGGATCCTTTTGGTTTCCCTTTAAACTTTCCCTGAGTCACGGCCAGAGCCTCTCCAGGAGTTGCTGGTTCAGCCTTCCGCTTCTGTTTCCGACTGGTGTTTCCCTTTTCCGACTGACTCGGCTTGTGCTTGCCGCTTCGGAGTCGGTCTTCTTCTTCGCCGTTGGCGTACTTGGTAGCAATCTCCATCATCTGACTCAAGGTCATGTCACCGGTTCGACCAAATTTCAAACTTAATTCTCTGTTCTTGACGCCATCTTTAAAGGCGCAGACTGCCTGATGATCAGACACATTCTCCACAGTGTGGTGCAAAGTGATCCATCTCTGAATGTACTCTCTGAGAGTCTCATTGGTCTTCTGCACGCAGACTTGCAACTCTGTCAGTCCAGCTGGTCGCTTGCAAGTTCCTTCAAACATTCTGATGAACACTCGGGACAGATCTTCCCAAGTGTAAATGCTGCTAGGAGGTAATTGAGTCAACCATGCCCTGGCAGAACCTTCCAGCATGAGAGGCAAATGCTTCATGGCCACCTCGTCGTTCCCACCACCAATCTAAACTGCCACTCGGTAGTCCTCAAGCCAAGTTTCAGGCTTAGACTCACCAGTGAACTTGCTGACTCCTGCTGCCAACCTGAAATTGGGAGGGATAACTGCGGCTCTGATAGCTCTGCTGAAACATTCAGGACCAGAAACATGCACTCGACTGCTTGTGGACGCGTCTCTGTCAAGTCCGCCTCGATGGGCTCTGTTCCGGTCGACCAAACCTTGCACGATAATGGATTGCGCGTCGAAGCCTGGTTCTTTGGGGTCGACTGGAACTCTTCGCCCCGTACTGAACTGACACCTGTCATCTTGCTGCCGAGGAGCGTAAGACCCACCCCTCGGAGGGGAATTGGGCACTCGACGCCTATCATCTCGGTCGAGTCGGTCACCATATTGGTCTCGCCGATTCTCACGCCCTTCGCGCCGCGGAGGCGATCTGGTACTGTGAGCCAACTAAACCGTATTCGCAGCGACGGATCGACTGTGAATTCTGTTGCGCGACTGCGACACGGCCGAATTCTGATCTCCTGCTGCCCGGAGCAGATCCCTGATCTGCATCAAGCCTCTGCCAGCTTCCGACTGAGAAGGCTGGATGGACTCTGCTATACGGGTTGCAGCTGCTAAATTCTGGATTGGGGTTCGATATACCTGAGTCGGCGGGAAGAGTTGACGTCGACTGGTGTCGGGAACTCGTTGCCGCGCGCGCTCGTCGAGTGCTCGCTGAAGATTCTCCAGTCGAGTGCGTTCGGCCAAATTGGCCAAACGTGCCTCCCCCAAGGCGCGAGCCTCAGGGGTTTCTCCTGCGATGGGAGTACGCAGGGCATCCATGTTCCTGCGGCGAAGTTCCTCTCTTTGCAGAGAGTCGAGTGGCTCGGGCTGGTACTCTTCATGGTCTCGTGCGGGGTCGCCTCCGTCGCCTGCTCCACCATCACGGGCGAAGCCAGGGGGACTGCGGGGCCCGTC